>NW_010538255.1:150228-187739 GCF_000687285.1 Phaethon lepturus
TCCCTGTTACCCTCCCTTCTTTTCCTCAGAATCATGAGGGTATTCATTTTATGGTCACTCTAGCTCAAGTTGCCTTCCATGTGTCTATTCTTAGACATCTCCTTCTACTAGCTAGGATCTGATCTGTAATTTCCAGTTGTTTTCTTCAAAATACTAAAATTTGACATCAAAATATTAAAAACTTAATGAATATACACCAAGAACTGATTTGGCAACCTGTGTTATGATCCCCAAATATCACATACTCACGTATTCTCCCCCATCCAACAAATGTTAATCTACTCCACAGTATAACAGCTTCAACACTATAACACATAACTTCAACATGGGGCCACGGGAATCTTCCCTTGCAGTGTGGTGGTTCTGGTAAGTTCATAGGGAAGGAATTCATAGTCCTCTGGATGGGGAGAAAGCTGATCCAAGTTCTTTTTCATACCCTGGTGAGTACTATAATCACCATGCAATCAGATCAGTGGTCAATCTCTTAAAAATGGGATGCTGCAATACTCAGCAGTGTAACTCCCATACCCGTTATGGTTTTAGCTTAAGATGCATATTTTCACTGTTAGATACATAATTATTTATTGAGCAGTGACCTTCCCTGACTCATGTACTTGTCTAGAACTTTATTGGTCTTTGAATGGAGTCATGGACCAAATCGTTAAATCTTGAAGTTGTCCTAGGAGATAGACTTGCTTCCTATTCCTCTTCAGTGTTGGAATGTGCCCATTTGATGAAGAATTCACAACTTTGTTCCTTCAGTTCAGAGGAACCTCTGTCAGCTTAATTTGAAAACAGACAGTGAGAAAATAAAATAAAGTTTGAGTTCTGATGGAAAAGTCTATGTTTCTGTGATGCTGACTAAAGACCAGAAATAGTAGAGATAAAGTATCTGTATCCATTAAAGTAGTATTCCACCACTGTGCTTTCAAAAAGAGTAAGATATTCACGTGTGACTTGAAAGCAGCTAAGGTGTCTAAATACCTTTAAAAGTCTTGCCTTATCTATGGTCATGGATCATATCCTTTTCATTAACCTCTGCCCTATCAATCTAGTTGTTCTGATCTCTCAGGTACCACTCTGTAGTTTCCACTGAATCAGCTGTACTTCATCTTGGTGCTAGAATGGAAAAATCAAGAACTATCTATAGTGCATCACTTTTCAGTGTACCTAAAATATATTTCAGTTTGACTGCTAAGTGTATTGTTTTTTTCATGTGCAGCAGCTAAAAATGAAAAAAAAAAAAAAAACAAAACACCCAGACCTTTTTTTAACAGGTTTATATAAAATTCAGAAAATAGAAAGTCCGATTACTTAGATATATGGCAGGAAATACTTGTCTACATTTTTTCAAATGTCTGAGATTTTCTTCTTTTTTCCAGCCATACTTTTATTAGAGATTAATAACATTCTGTTACAAGGAAGGTAGAAATCCGTTATTTTTCATTTTTGTTTTGACAATACTTTTTTTGATGATTAGCAGTTTTCACATGATATAGAACCATCTCATCAGAGAATAGCTCAGGCCAGAGACTTTTTTTTTTTTTTATATTGCTCCATAGTATCAGTTTCAGAGCTCAACGAAGGCTTCTGAACAACAACTTAACTGGCAAATGTTGAGGACATTGACAAATCAATAGAGCACAGGGAGAGGAAGGCAAAGATGAATGTCACACTTGCATGACTGCCCCTCCTGCTGCCCCGGCCGGGGGGGCTGCAGGGCTGCTGCTCCCACACCTTCTCACTCCTCTCTCCGGCTGCAGTTGCTGTTGCCGGGTGTTTCCCCTCCTTACCCCCGTCACCCCAGAGGCGCTGCCACCGTCGCTGATGGGCTCGGCCTTGGCCAGCGGTGGGTCCGTCTTGGAGCCGGCTGGCACTGGCTTTGTAGGACACAGTGGAAGCTTCTGGCAGCTCCTCACAGAAGCCGCCCCTGCAGCCCCCCCCGCTACCAAAACCTTGCCAGGCAAACCCGATACAAAGGTAACAGAAAACTGAGTAGCAGCCAGCGTGGATTTGCCAAGAGCAAATCATGTCCTTCTGTCATAGACTACTGGGCCCTATGGAGGAAGCAGAAGCAGTAACTCTGTATTTGACATTAGAAATCTTTTAACATTGTGTGCATAGCATTTTCCTCAGGCGGTTAGAAAGATACATTTTAGAAGAAAATGTTGCAGTGTCAGTAAAAAAGGGTATCAAAAATTATGGTTCACTGATAAAATCAAACAGATCACCTGTTGATTTCCTCTTCAAGGTCTCCTTTTGTGACATAGATGATGGAATGTTTGTGAAGTGAGTGGGAAGCAGCACAACCACAAAAGCTTCAGAGAACAGGAAGACAATGTAAAATTGTCTTGAAACACTAGAAAAACTGTCTGCAAAAAAGTATAAATTATATTTATACAAGGGGAGTAGTTATCCACTGGAAAACAATACAGGGAGAAAACTGGTCATATAAAAATTTTGTGGAAAGAAATTTGGTGTCACAGTAGATAGCAAGACAAATATTATTCTATGTTCAGAACTGCAATGTTATATCATTGCTAAACAAGAAAAGGGAAATGGAGGATAACCCATAAGACACATGAAGTCATCCTTCTGCTCTATTACTTCTAAGCCCTCAGAGGACCAGTTGGAGATCACATCCAGGACAGAAACATGGAAATTAGAGGTTTTTTGCTGACAAACCATTATCCATGGGGGAAGACTGAAGCTACTAGTCTTCATCAGGATGCAGAAGAAAGTGGAGACAAATCATTAATCTTCTAATAGGTGGAAGGTTACTGCAGTGAGAAACAGAATAATCTCTTTCCTTGTCCGAGATGAGGAGCATAAGTAATAGGTCCAAATGAAAAAAATACTTATTTAAATTGGAATAATGGAGATTTAGGTGTTGGTTGTTTTATTTTTTTTTTAATGGCTATAGTTTTCAGCCAAATGGTATAGCTGTGGCTATAGTTTTCAGCTGTGAATATTTTAAAGAGCAAGCTAGACAAGTGACACATTTGCAATGACATATTTGATCACAGTAGAGAATTGAGCCCATCAGGTCACTTCCTGACATATTCTTTCCCACAAAACAGGGATGTTGCCAGGGAAAGTGAAGGTGTAATGTACACCACTGTTAATCAGTGCTTTACTATTCTTTGAATAAATGGAAGATGTGGTCCAGCAGGACTTTGCTTATACTGCAGAAAAAGAAGATTTTTTTAAAATGAATACCTAAGGAGTAATATAACATTTATAATATAAAGGAAAACAACAAGCAGCAGCATTAATTTGGCTTTATTATGTTTTCTATTTCCACTTTGCCATGCCTCAATACGTTATTAGCAATGTAAAGATATGAATACAGAAGTGCTCACTTTATCATGACAGCATTCAGTTTTGAAACTAATCTAAAATAAAACCCAGGGTATGCACAGAAAACTCAATTATGAAACAAAAGGCATCCAGTATGAAATTAAGGTAGTACATTCCATGTTTTATGTTCTGGCATTGTAGATTGTTACAGGGTTTTTTTGCTGATAAACCTCAAAAAGCTCACATAGCCAAGAGCAGCTCTAATGGACTGAATCTAAAATTACTCACTTTCATCTGCTGAAACAAATTGGTTTAATATACAGTTGTTTGTTGTCAACTACATTAAAAACAGTTGTGCCAAACAAAATGATAGGATGTGTTTGTTGTTTGCCTAGTATGTTTTTGGAAGGTGGAGGAATGGGAGAAGGAGGAAGGACACTGGGTGGAGTTTTCCCTGCACTTGCCAACATCAAACTAGATAGCATTAAGAAGATGTAACACACACAATATGCATTCAGTGTGTCTGAGTAACACAGGCATAAAGCTTTTTCCTTCCATTTTTTAATGTTTGACCATGTGTAACTAAAAAGTTCTAACCTGTTGGGCATTGCAAGATAGTATGCAAATAGGCCAACTATTGACAAAGGACTACAGTAATTCATTTTTTTGTTAATCAGGGTGTGATTATCATTCGATTCTTTTGAACTCCAGCCAGCTTGCTATTCTGTCTCAACTTCAAGCAGGTGTTTTGTTGTTGCTAGGCCATGAACATAGCCCTGTGCCTGAGTCTTTCAAGTGTGCTAGCTGTGCAGATGAATTTTGCCTGCAAACTTTCCTCAGGCAATGAACTGACTAGTGCAACATGCTCACAGCAATGTTAATCTAGCTCAGGGACATGCACCGCACATGAAAGGCTATTTTTACCCTAATTTTTAATTGATATATTTTGCCCGCTGCAAGTTTCCCCCCTCCTCTCTCTCTTACCACCCCCCACTTATATCCATCTACTTTTTCTTTTCTCTCTTTTTTTTTTTTTTTTGAGGCAGCAAATGGATTGGAGTGATATGAAACTACAGTAGCTGGCGGACACAAAGCAGAAACAAGGGGGAAGTTAAATAAAATATGAGAGGGTGGATGCTCAGCAAAGAATTCACCTTTGATTTTAAAGATTAGATAAATTGGAAAAGTAATAATCAGTAAATTGAAAAGTGGGGACCACTATGCATTAACATTGTGACTAGCATAACAAATCTCTTATATTTATTTATACTTTCAGGATAGTACAATAATTTATATTATTCAATAGCTTAGAATGTCTTCTGGAAAGGGGTCACAATGATACATTTTAGCTCTGCAATCCTAGTAAGAAATATTTGTAAAGTAATATGACTCAATGATATTCAACACAAACTACTTTGAATATCAGAATCTTTCATACTTGTTCAGAACATGCCTCTTAAATGTAACTTGCTGTAACTGATGAACATTTGATTTATCTATTTCTATACCATGTATTGGCCTTAGCTTTTAAGCACTGATTATTAATTCTGGTTGTTAATCTATAACTGGAAATATATATGTATATATATTATTACTTTACCACTGTGGATCTAAAACACAGTCTAGAATAGAAATACAACCACCTATATGCTGACTACATAATGTCCCCCCCCTCCTACTTTTTAACATTTATAAAACAAAAATCCAAAAAGCTAATTTAACAAAAGGCTTACAAATATCAGGAACATAGTTTCAGAGCTGTTTATTGTACTGTTCATGAGTTTCGGACTTTCCATCTCTCCTCAATATCTGCTCGGGAAATACTTCATGGGGAAAATATACCTTAGATTGTCTCCTCTTTTCCATTAATTCTTAGCTAGTCACAGGTGGGTTCGTTGCCTTTCCTTTGCACAGTGAAATACAGAGCTCCCTCATTTCTTCTGCTTCCTTGAAAAGGAAATTTGCCCTAGAAGTTCTTGTTCATCCTATTTCGTGGCTGTCTTTCTCCTCCTGGTTCCAGGCAAGAATACCACTGACCCTCCCGGGCCTTGCTGTGAGAAGAATATCAATTCCATGCGAAGTACCTGCATGTGTGGAAGGATCATAGAATCATAGAATGGTTGGGGTTGGAAGGGACCTTAAAAGGTCATCTCATCCAATCCCCCTGCAATGACATCTTCAACTAGGTCACGTTGCTCAGAACCCTGTCCAACCCGACCTGGAATTTTTCCAGGGATGGGGCATCTACCACCTCTCTGGGCAACCTGTGCCCGTGTTTCACCACCCTCAGTGGGAAAAATTTCTTCCTTCTATCTAGTTGAAATCTGCCTTCTTTTAGTTTAAAACCATTACCCCTTGTCCTGATGTAACAGGCCCTGCTAAAAAGTCTGTCCCCATCTTTCTTAGAAGCCCCATTTAAGTATTGGCAGGCTGCAATGCCATCTCCCCAGAACCTTCTCTTCTCCAGGCTGAACAACCCCAACTCTCTCAGCCTGTCCTCATAGGAGACGTGTTCCATCCCTCTGAGCATTTTTGTGGCCTCCTCTGGACTCTCTCCAACAGGACCATGTCTTTCCTGTGTTGAGGGCTCCAGAACTGGACGCAGGACTCCAGGTGGGGTCTCACTGGAGTGGAGTAGAGGGGCAGAATCTCCTCCCTCGACCTGCTGGCCACGCTTCTTTGGATGCAGCCCAGGGTATGGTTGGCCTTCTGGGCTGTGGGCGTGCATTGCCGACTCTGCCCAGCTTTTCATTCACCAGTACCCCCCCAAGTCCTTCTTGGCACAGCTGCTCTCAGTCCCTTCATCTCCCAGCCGGTACTGATACTGCCCACCTTGTACTCCAGAAACAGCTCCCAGCTGTGTTTTAATTTTTAATTGATACTGTATTGATACTGGGAGTTGCACTGACCTCAGTGCAGGACCCTGCACTTGACCATGTTGAACCTCATGAAGTTCACATGGACCCATTCCTCGAGCTTGTCCAGGTCCCTCAGGCATGTCAATCGCACCACTCAGCTTGGTGTCATCTGCAAACTTGCTGAGGGTGCACCCTATACCACTATGTCATTGGTGAAGATATTAAAGAGTACTGGTCTCAATACAGACCCCTGAGGGACTCCACTCATCGCCAATCTCCATCTGAACATTGAGCCATTGACCACTACCCTCTGGATGTGACCATCCAACCAATTCTTCATCCACTGAACAGTCCATCCATCAAATCCACATCTTTCCAATTTAGACAGAAGGATCTTGTGGGGGACTGTGTCAAAGGCCTTACAGAAGTCCAGATAGATGACACTGGTAGGTCTTCCCTTGTCCACTGATGTGGTCGCTCCATCACAGAAGGACACTAGGTTGGTCAGGCAGGACTTGCCCTTGCTGAAGCCATGCTGGCTGTCTCCAGTCACCTCCCAGTCCTACATGTGCCTTAGCATAGCTTCTAGGAGGATTTGTTCCATGATCTTCCCCAGCACAGAGGTGAGGCTGACAAGTAGATAGTTCCCAGGGTCCTCCTTTTGACCTGTTTTTAAAAGTGGGTGCAATGTTTCCGTTTTCCTGTCTCCAGGGACTTCACCTGACTGCCAGGGCTTTTCAAATATCATGGAGAGTGGCTTTGCAATTAGGAGGATGTCCAACTATGTCTATAGGGAGCAAGGTGGGAAGCTGAAAATCTAAAGCAGAGGGATGACCACTTTGATCGTATATTTGTAAAGGCGGCAGGGGGGGAATCAAACTACTTTATGGGGGGAATGAACAAGAGAAAAGGAAGATTTGGAATTTAGAAGTTTTGTGATACAGGAGAGAAAAAGAGTGGAACTGAAGTGATAGCACTGCTAGCAAGACAGGCTGGCTGCTCTTTCAAAGAGGAATGATTAAGCATGAACAGAGAAAAAAGTACCCATATGTTTTGTAAGCTCAAGAAATGCCAGCTTCTGAACTTCTAGATGCTGTTCCAAGCCGAAGTGAAATGTTTGGGGAAGGGCTATTTGCTTGTGTGCTTTTTTGGCATCTCAAAAGCCATATCACTAGAGTAGCATGGTCATTAAATTCTTTGCTATTCCATGTGTGCGTCAGCATTACAAACATATTCCAAGATATTCTCTGCTTATTGCTTATCTATTTTAAGACATAATTCTTTTGGTTTTGAGACAAATGTAATGTTTATGACCTTTTCATGTACTTGGGAAATGGTTAATTTCAGATTAGTTTGGGACCTTTTTTATTAAAATCAGAGTGAGAATCAGAAAGGAAGAAAAACAATTTTATGCAGAGTCTTACAATGGTACTATTTTGGATGATATTTTAAAATTTTTTGCACAATTAGTTAACTCATAATATTGACATTCATATTATATAAATTAATACACATTATAGAATAACGTCTGTGCTATTGAGTTGCAGTATATCCATACAGGTGACTATAATTTAGTCAATGAATTAAGAAAATTTAATCAGTGTCAATGAGTGTTCATACAAATAATTTCTCAACTAAAATAATTTTAAAAGTGATTTTCATTTTAAGAAATTCAGCCCATTTCATGAATTGTTTTTCAAGTACAGTATAATTTTGGATAAAGTGAAGTATTCCTAGATGCAATAATCACCACAGAAATATATTTACAGTTGCATGACTGACATTCCTAATCAGTGAACCAAACCGTTGTTTGCTTATAAAGGCAGAGGGACTTGGACTCTAGTTTTACAGTAATGGAGTTCTAGTTGCAGCACTGGTTGAAGGCGTCCCTATACCCATCTTCTCTTCCCTTGCAACATGCCGATACTGCAGGTAGCAGTGCAAAATGGATCAAAAACCCAAGGTGTTCAAAATAACCCCCTTTTTTGTATGTTTTGTTTTCATTTGCTTTGTGTTGCTTTTTACATAGATCAGTTCACTAATCCACTGCACGGTGGAATCACGTCCTGAATGCAGGAGCGTACAAATAAGCTTCCTCATCCCATTCAAGTGCTGCGGCCTTGGGTTTATGTTGGAGCTGTGCCATAACAGGCTGTTTTGTGATACAGCTAATCTGATCTGACAGCTAACTGCCACCAGACAGAGCGATCTTCCCTCTTCCCTGCCTTTCCTGCCGGCTCTAGCCATGTGCCCCTGCCTCCTCCCCTGCCTTGGCAGTAGTGCTCGTCCAACTCCCTGGGGGGACATATCAGTGGAGTAAACTGACAGAAAACTATTCCTTCTTTTTTTTGGCATCCTGTGCCCCCCAGGCGGGCTCAGTGGAGGGCCCCGTGAGCACCGCTGCCCGCTGGGGGCAGGCAGAGGGGAGGCGTGGGGGACGCAGGGGGTAGCCCGTGGCCAGCACTGCACCCTGGGACCCCTCCTCTGTCCCTGCACCCTCCTGTGAAGCAGTACAGCAAATCAGTGGTACTGCTGCTGACCTCCAGGTAGCTGGTTTATAGTGTTCACTGTTTGTACAGTTATTTAATTTAAAAAAAGCCACCCATAAAAAAAAGCTGAAGAAGAACACAGTTATGAGCTGTCAACAGCAGAGCAGTCCCAACAGGGATTTAAGGCTACGGTAAGGTATAAACAGGTTATTGTGTTGGGTATAATCTCATATATTATAAACACAAGTGTTCATTATTGGCTTTTATTAAGCCTCTCAAAAAAAACGGGTGATTTGAAATGGTTCTAGACTGCCACAGAATATATTCCAAAAACTGACAAAAAGCATTTAGGCCTATTAGGCACTTTTCACAGAAGTGAAATGTCTTGTTTCCACTAAGTATGGTGTCCTACGGAGTGAGCCCTAGGTTCGTCAACCTCAGCATGGATTTTCTCACTGTGAGTTTTCACCCCGTGGAATTTTCTGGGGGGAAGGCTAAGGTGAAATAAAACAGCCCACAACATGGGATTTTTCCTCATGATGTGTATAATTGCTCTTGGCCAAACTTCTCTCTGCTTCTCTTTTGTGAAAAGGCAAAATGTTAAGCAAATAGTCCCAGGTGAAAGGCTGTAAAAAGCGTATTGAGTACAAATGCATCACTAAAACCCACTCTTTCAGCCATTACATAGGGTTCTGCTTTGGCTTGCTTTGACTTGTATTTTGCAGACTTCTGTGCCTGTAGAGGTTTCTTGATCAACATTGAGAACTTCTAAGCAAAAGCTCACCATAGGTTTATTTATGGAAACATAAAGATTTCTTTGGAGTACTCAGACACAATCCCAGTTTAAGGAGTATGCTACCTTTTCTTTATTCAGAAACAGTTTTTTCTGCAACTGGAGTAAGAATTACTATGAACTTAGGTCTAAGCCCCATTTTGGCAGATTATTGTTATAGCAGTTAGCATTGGAGATTCTACAGGTTTTTTAATTCTTTCTCTGTGTTACTAATAAGTTACCCACAGTGAACCTGAGTCACAGACCAATTGGTTTAAATCCGAAATCAGGAAAGCAAGTGTTTCCAGACCTTTTCAAGGAAATGAAAAGGATTTGCAAGCTGAGGTGATCTGCTAGTGCTCTTCATCCAACAGGTGCAGGAGATGAATGAAGCTGTGTTGTTACTAATACCTAAACAAACACGGAATATATATAACCATTCATGTAAACAAAAAGTGACTGAAAAATGCAGTTAGCTAAATGGATGTTAGTAATGTTAGCTGGAGGGGCTTTCATCATAATAAATTTCACAGATTTAATTGTATATGTCTCATTGTTTTCACCTCTATAACCAGGATCATTAGGAAGCACTGGAGAATAACAATAATACTAATAACAAAAACAACAACAATAATACCATAAAAATATATCTCATTGTCATAAATGGATTTCTGAAATGGGTACTGGAAAATTCTGAAGGTTATTTTCATTATCGTATGTTGCTACAATATTAAACCAGATTTTCTGGTGCTCTATATTCAAGGCAAAAAAACCCGATAAGGTAAAGATAAGGATACAGGTAAGGGTAAAGGATAAGAAACAGGGAAAACAAAGAGGGAAAACCAGCAGAGAAAGAAAACAAACAGAGAAAGGAAAGAGGAAAAGGAGACCACCCTCAAAAGGAGTTGCAAACGAGTACCAAATTAAAGAATACCTGGTTCAATATACAACTAGATGTACATTTGCAGCAACGCAATGCCCCCAGAATTACATATTACTATTAATCATGAAGAACTCTCTATATAATACTTCAGAAGCTGGATTAAAATTTATCTATGTCCATTATCTGTGATTTTTTAATATTAAATTCTCTTTTAGGGACATTAAATATAGTATTTTTCCCACATACACACATGTATAAATATGAATTTATATACATATTTATTACTTTTTACACATATACAGCATGCAAACTATTCCTTATAAATTTTTAATACAGCACAACCGTATGAGAATGACCATATTCTTCACAGCATATTTTGTATGGCTTCTTCATATTTTGCACATCTGGGACAAGCAGAGTGGGCAGGAACTGGAAATCTCTTTGCATTTGTGTCTTAAACCTAATAACTTTTAAGTATTTTTTAATTATTTAATTCACTTACAGAACAATATCGCTAACCGAGTATTATTTCGTAAAGATTAAAAATACCGTCATATTCGTGTTCGGCTGCCGTTAGCAAGCATTCGTATTTTTCTAAACAAAAGCCGAGGTGCATGATGGGAAAACAAATATTAGCATATCTAGACTGAACATGGCTTGTAGGCTCCCTGGTGAGTAGCGCTTCGACAGCCAAGGATTATTCACACCATATACAATTAAGTTTTCCTTTAAGACCGATTCTTTTATACTGCAGATAAAAATGAAAAACTAGACAAAGTCTTCTAAAGCAATATTCACATCTCTTTGAAAGAAAAGAATGTAGTTCATCTCTCGCCGGCCAGCCAAACTTAGGGAGTTTTATGTTATCTGGAATGTCTAAGAGCAGAGTTTGGTATACAGTTTGACCTCTTTGATTATATTTTGAGGTTGTTATTGTACTTTGCTGTCGGCTCTTTAATTAATCTTGCCGGGTCTGTAATATCATTGGGGCAGAAATAATTGCTTAAATATAAAAGGACCTGTTAAGGCAGCCACATGGGAAACAGCGACGTGGTGAAAGGGTGCACTTCTAAGATTTCCTTATTGACTGTTTAGTAAATAAATCGTATGTTTTAATTGCTCTGTCAGAAGGATCCTTCAATGAGGAAAAGGTGACTGGAGCTGAATATGGGAACACCACAGGACAGCTGTTTGGCCTGGCAAAGGGCTCCGTGCACTTGTACTATATATCCAGAGCGACCTTTCAGATTCCATGTACATAGTAACAATTAAAAGTACACAATGACTTGACAATGTTCACTGTGACAGACTGCAGGTTGGCTGCTTCCCATAACAGCCTCCCAGGCAGAGAGGAACAAAGAGCCCGGGCCCATCTGTACGCGGCACTGAATGCCTCATGTTCCAGAGAGCGCGCTTTGTTTCTCCAAACGCCCCAGGAAGCTCTTCAACAAACAAAACTCAGAGGTCCAGAGGAGCCCAGTCATGACATTAATATGATAATGAATTCCGGATTACCCTGACAGACGTGACAAAGAAATAGATCCTTTTGATAATAAGTTATCGGGTTGATTAGGCAGAATTTGTCTGACTCCACAACTGTTGTGGGTATTTCAACAAAGTCAACAAACCCATGCATGACATCACTTCTGTTACCCTGTCTCCCTCTCCTTCTTGCTTTTTGGCAAATCTGGCCCATGCCGCTGACTTAAGGCTTCTTCGGTTGCGGTGAAAATGCTGCTCCCTGTCTGGGAAGTTATTGTAAACTGTAAATAGAGCAGCCCCTCCGCCAGTGCGTGAAACAAAGGAAAATGGCTGCTCATTGCAGGCAGTTCAGAAGCAAAAGTGCAGTTAATTCAGAGGTATGTCTTTGCTTTTCAGCTTATGTTCATAGGCTGAATTAGCACCATAGACTTTGTAAGATTAATTTCCAGTCATCCCGCCAGACAAGGCAAAACAGTTTCCTTTCCGGCCCATCAGAATAAATCTGATTCTGATTAAAATTGTGCTTACTGTCAATTACTGCCAATGGGGAACTAGGTGAAACTTTTTCAGGTAAAATATTGCTGCTTGATTCATACAGTTCAAGGAAGTTGCATGATAATTTTCGGGAGTGGTGTATGCTGCATCACCTTCTGACTTCAGCAGTGGTTGTCATAGCTTTTGGAATGGTACTTACACTTTTTGCCTTACTATTGATTTCTGTGGTAATCATTATGTCTTCTTTGCTGGATTCTCCAAAAGGCTCTAACATAAACGTCTGTTATCCCACAAAAGCTCAGCAGCAAAAGGACATCAACTGCCTAAAGATACAGTAGATGGTTAAGGTCACACAAAGTACCAAATTGGGTGGCACCAGCCATCTGTAGTTAACAGCTATTATATAAACATAAAGGAATGTGCCCTGTGTTCTGAGTGATGGAAAAAAATTGGTCATTAGCCACTCGGGAATGCCCAATTCCCCCCACAGCTTTCCAGCTGCGATCCAAGAGTGTTTAAATAAAAATTTAGCACACTTAACAAGAAGTTTGATAGAGTGTTAACAATCCTCAACTTCACGTTGAGCTGTTAACCAACAAAGTAGTCATTAAATGCTGGTAATGACTGCGTTTCTTGGGATTATTGCTTAATTATAAACTTGATAGAGTAGGTCCTGCCTTCTGACTTGGGGAACATTTTCCATTGCAGAGTTTTAACTACAAACTTTTCTTAATACACCACCTCAGTTATAAACCCTTGAATATAAACTAGAGCAAGAACACTGCCTTTAAGAACAGTTATTTGTACACCTCACAATTATGTTCAAACCATAACTGATCTTGGATTCACCTCAGAAAGTGAACTAGCAAAGCACAACTGCTGGTAAGAAATGATTTCTCTGGGAATATGGCTTTCTTGTAGAATAAAACAAGCATTTCTGAAAAGGAATTCTGCATTCTGGTTGTCTGGAAAGAGTTTAGAGCATAGGTATCACTTCATTTCAAAAAACACCATGAAAGTAATGTAAAACTGCAATAAATGTTTTATCTCTTATTCTTTCAGAAGCAACTAGATACTGTTTAAGGTATACAAGAAATTATTTCAGCAGCCATGACCTTGAAAGTTCCCCAGCTATTGCTGGCAGCTGTGCCTTTACATTTAATAATTATTTCCCAAAATCTGTAGATACCATGGCCTTATGTATACAAACAGTTATAGAAATGTATTGAGGAAAGCTTTGTCCTCTGCATTGATATCCAAGCATCTAAATATATACTATCCAAATCCACAAGGAAAGAAAAGGGGTGTGAAGTGTCATAGAGCCACATACTTCAAATGCCAGCCCATGATGTACCACTCACAGACACAAGGGGTCCAGGGAGAAAGACAGGTCTATTTTTCTTTCTTTGTTGCTTTCCTGTGTAATTCAAGTAATCATATACCACTAATGTATGCACGATCTGTTATAAAATCCATGAAGTAGCTGGGTTTTGAATGTGTGAGTATACTGAATTTATTCCCTTTTTCCATAAAAAATGCTTAAAATATTTAACAGTAATTTAAAATTCTTAAAACTCCTTGGCACTTTAAGGCCACTTAACATTTTCAAGCAGGGAGGCAATTGGTGAAAAAAAATATTTCATCCTTTAAACTGAATCTTGTTCTGTAATTCACAAAATACTGAGTCTTCTAACGCTAAGTAGCTAAACAAACTAATATATCTTTTGTCTTTTTCAGGGTGTTCTTTTAGGTATTAAACAATGGGGAAATCAAACAAGATTCCGTCCTTAGAAGCTATTAGATCAAACATTCTTTGAAAAGAATAACATATAGAATATATTTCTTTGTACAAAATTTCAACTGAAAGTTGATAGTTTCACAACTAATTTGTCTGCAAAATGGCATTTAAATATTTTTAGAAATGTTTAGAAGATGGTTAAAATGCTGGTTATTTCAGATTATTGTATTACTTAAAGAATGACAACTGTAAAGAAGAGTAGTATCTTTTACCAGGACAAATGATATAACTGGAAAAGATGGAGAAGACTTGGAACATGCAAGTGTTTTTAGTTTTTGCATGGTGAAACACAGGAAAACAGGAAGAACTGTTTTCTGGAAATCTGAAAGGGAAGAGAGACAAATGTCTTTGCATGTGTAAATCCTCTTCTTTCTTTATTCAAAAACTCAGGCTTGTGTCCACAGTGGCTTGTTGGCTCAGTTCATCAGAAAGCCTGCAGCAATTCCCTGAGCCCTCATTTGTAGACAACACTTTGGCAATGGAACAATGCAGCAGATTCTCATTCTAGGGATTATGATACTATATATAAAGAAAACATAAAAAGATTTACATGTAATCCATGTAATTTCCCTCATATTTATAAGCATGGAGCAGACTTTTGAGTATTTTAATTGGTAGAGGTGTCATAAAATATTTTAAAATATTCATAATTTGTATCACGACTAAGATACTTGTATTTTCAAAGATAATATGCGCCTTGTATATCACATCAGATAGATGTCCCAGAACCTGCAGGCTGGGAAAAATGGACAAAAGGGAAGCTATTCTTCTGGGCCTAAATCACTGATCTGACTGAATGATTGGAGTAACATGTGTACTTTTCCAACTCCACCCAATTCATAGAATCATAGAATCACAGAATCATTAAGGTTGGAAAAGACCTTCAAGATCATCAAGTCCAACCATTAGTCCAGCACCACCATGTCCCCTAAACCACGTCCTGAAGCACCACATCCACGCGTTTTTTGAATACTTCCAGAGATGGCGACTCCACCACCTCCCTGGGCAGCCTGTTCCAATGCTTGACCACCCTCTCAGTGAAGAAATTTTTCCTAATATCCAATCTAAACCTCCCCTGGCACAACTGGAGGCCATTTCCTCTTGTCCTATCACCAGTTACTTGGGAGAAGAGACCAACACCCATGTTGCCACAACCCCCTTTCAGGTACCTGTAGAGAGCGATAAGGTCTCCTCTCAGCCTCCTCTTCCCCACATTGAACAACCCCAATTCCCTCCACTGCTCCTCATAAGAGTTGTGCTCCAGAACCCTCACCAGCTTTGTTGCTCTTCTTTGGACATGCTCCAGCACCTCAATGTCTTTCTTGTAGTGAGGGGCCCAAAACTGAACACGTTATTAAAGGTGCGGCCTCACCAGTGCCGAGCCCAGGGGCACAATCACTTCCCTACTCCTGCTGGCCACACTATTTCTGATACAAGGCCAGGACACTGTTGGCCTTCAGCCTCATACAGTTGACCTCAGCCCATCAATCCAGTCTGTCCAGATCCCTCTGCAGAGCCTTCCGACCCTCCAGCAGATCAACACTCCTGCCCAATTTGGTGTTGTCTGCACACTTGCCGAGGGAGCACTTGATCCCCTCATCCAGATCAGTGATAAAGATATTGAGCAAGATCGACCCCAGAACCGAGCCCTGAGGAACACCACTTGTGACGGGCCACCAACTGGATTTAACTCTATTCACTACAACTCTCTGGGCTCGGCCATCCAGACAGTTTTTTACCCAGCGAAGAGTACACCTGTCTAAGCCATGAGCCAGCAGCTTCTCTAGAAGAATGCTGTAAATGGGGTATGGCCTAGAGGAGGAGTGCAATCATTGTTGTCTGGTGTTCTATCATCATGAACAAGAGGGAACAGTGAGGATAAAACCTTACCTTTGCCACTTGTGGACCAGGCATGAGTGAGGAAATATTGTCCGCCATTCACAAGCTTGCAACATCCTATGTTCCTACACGTTTCCAGGTGTTTCAAGACAGCAAAGGAGGAACGGTGCCTTTGAGAAATGTCTTTAACATCATAGCTTCATAATCACAAATATCTATCCTTCACCAGACAAATGTGCCAGTGCTGTTCTCTAGATGAGAAGTAAGCACGTGATGACAGAACACATCATTTACAATGTGTGGTACCTGATTCAACAGAGACCCTGCCAGGAATAAGCTATCTGGGACATATTCAAACCAGTACATTTGACCACAAACTTAATTTATTCCTGATCAGCCCCCCTTTGAATCACACAGCTGCCTTAGAACAGTGATTTTGGGAGCCCCAAATTCCAGTTTGTTGTATTGTTGTTAATATCTGAGCAACCAATACCACTATTTCTGGTGACTCACTGTCTGCTAGATTCTTTTTCCCAGAGTCATGATAAAACTTAAAAATACCTCAGCTGAAAAAGAAAATTCTCAGCAAGCACCTTGATTTAGGGCTATGAATTTAAACAGAAAATCTTCCATTGGCTTAACTAACTTTTGGATCAGGTTCCTAGTAGAAAAGATGGAGGAGCTGGAAAGAAAACGAGCCTAAAAACTTGTTACTGTCACCAGTAATGTGTGAGAAAAAGATGTCAGAGTGCAGATGAATGACAAAAAAGGACACGCTGTCCGCTGTATGGTCTGGGATACCAAAAGAGCGTTAATTTAAGTTAAATCACATGGCACATAACTAACTCTCTCTGAGAAGTTCTGAGTCCCTTTGCAAAGCTTTCTGTTGATACAAGGGCTGAACATGAATTGCAAGTCTCTTGAGCATGGTGAGGCATGATATAGTATATCATAGACCTGTGTGGGTCAGGAGCACACTGGAGGAGGAACAGGTTCTCATGCAGGAGAGATCTGGAAGACCACGGTGAAGTGCAAGGCTCTACCTGGAGCAGACCCACTGGCTTCTCTCTAATGCTGTAGTACTAGACATTACACAAAATTAGGCAGAGCCTCAGAGCCTGATCCCTTGCTGAGGACAGATTGGTTTTCCCCTTGCTGCAGAGGACCTACAGACCCGCGATGAGTGAAAAAGAGAGCAGCAGCAGCAGCATCTAACTCCATTTTACACACCCTCAGTTGCCTGGCACATCAACACAGGGATGGCAGCTATGAGCTCAGGCTTACAGGAAAGCCACAGTTGTCTGGAGCAGCAGAAAGTCAAGAAATTTACCCTTGCTGTATGAAATGACACTAGACACCTTCAGGAGTATGGATCCCTTTCACCATTTTTTGCCAGAGCCTCCCTACCGGGTCATTAAGACAGAATTTCTACCCATCTTTGAGAGTCAGAATTAGGTAAGCTAGTTCTCTGGGCTACTTCCTTAGAGACAGTCAAGGGAGATAGACCCCTGAAAGGCTGATTGGTCCCACCTAATTGGACAAAGACATCAGGAGGCAATTGGTTGTCCATTTTTACATATGTTGGTGCTATTAAGTATAGCAAGACAAAGCGATCAGTTTGCACTAGAAAACTGATTTTCAGGTGACAAAAGGGAGGTGAGCTCAATCACCATTTGTGCAAAGTCATAAAAGTTCTTATTTATCTTAAAGGATTTCTCATAACAAACCATTTTTTAAATGACACGACCTTTTTTCTTAAACTTTTGGCTCAGAATAGAAAATCCAGAAAGAAAATCCTGCAGATTTAGAGGAAGTGAATAATGGAGTCATCCAAACTTGATAAGGTCCTTATAAACCAAAAAATCATCTATACATGAATTTTCTCTAAATTTGGTTAATATGGTAGAGTTTCTATTTATTTATTTTGCTTCATCCTAGTACAGTCAGTTTATCATTCAAACAGATTAGTTCTGTCACCTAAAATTCACACTACCAGAAGTCCTGAAGAAGTAATAAAAAAATTGTGTTCTCATTACATCCAGCAGCACATACAATGTAAATTAAATAAACCAATTGCAACAATAATAAAATAGACAAAAGAAAAAATTAAAATTAATATCTTTTGTACATCGTACAATATTTTTATGAATTATATAATAATTCTCTATTCCATGTTAAGAATTACCTTTACATGCCTTTTTTGCTCAGTAAAATACTAGTAATACTAAATTTGGGTCCATTATAAGTAGATAGATCTTTAATTTTGTCTGTGTTTTCTAGCTTTGCCCAAATCCTTACATTCTTTATTTCATTAGGTTTCAAAGACAAACAAGCCTAAATTTTAATCTTGCTCAATCTGTCTGTAAAAAAAAAAAAGAATCTTATATGTACTGCATGACACTTATCTTTTTACTCTCAGCTTTATCAGTTTACCATATTAACAATAAATGCCATGTTTTCCTAGGATACCCAAATGAACAGATGAAGGAGCATAGAAAGGAGAGCAATAGCATTTTTTGTTACCTGTGCATTCAGATCTTTGTGAAAGCAACTCCCAAAGTTGTCACTTCTCTCTGCACCGTAATGATATTGTACAGTGCCTTTTGGCTCTAGCACAATGTGTTATGCATCAGTGTTTAAGAGCATATTGTGCACCATTATTGCCCTCTCTCTAGAGGACTACAAACTGCATTAGTTTGAATTACCAAATCAAAACTTTATGTGCAGCAGTTCCCCCACAAGGGCTTTAGCATTTTTATGTCATAATCCCTCTATTATCCCCCTCCTCACATGCTTTATAACCATTAAGTTATTGAAAAATTCTCAACAGATGTCATCTTAAGATGAATGTTGCTGTGCCGACTGGTATCAAGGCTGGAATCTGGATATTGCTCAACTTTACTAAAAATGTCAGAGAGAGAATAGTCAGCTGTAAAAATACAAGATATGCCAGCAGTGGTTGTTTTCATGTCAACTGCAACATGACTTGTAGTGTTCGCAATTTTAGCTTCTAGAAGATGCAGTTTTCATTTGATGGGTTGGCAGTAATGTCTTGAGATATGTAGCAAGAAAAAGGAAAATAATTCAAGGGCTTTTTTCCCTCTCCTTTTATAATAAAAGCAGATTTATGCTTTAATCTGATTTAAGCCTCAAGTCTTACCTTTTAGCATATATTGTTCGTGTTGAGAATTTTGTTGAAATACAGAAACTTTTTGCATAGGTATAATAAATATAACAGATTATTGGTGATTATGTTTTCTCTTGCATCCAAAATATTGAAGTAACAAACATGATTGCTATCATGGTAATAATAGCAATTTATTAATTTATTTCCTCTCATTCTGTCGGCACATTTGTAATTTTAAACAAAAAAAGATATAAAAATATACATTGTGACACAATTCAGAACCACCTTAAATTTGAAGCAAACAATGCAAAAGACATTTATCTTCCAAAGGTGAGAGTATGGTATTTAAATAATAGGAGATGCACACAGCACAGATACCTGTCAAAATTAGATTCAACAAAGCCAGGGCCAACATTAGTAAGAACTTTAAAAAATAGTGGCATTTTATAGTAAATCAGTTGTTTAAGAAGCAGTTACTGTACAAAACAGGAATAGCATAATATACTTCCAATTCATCAGAAAAGCATAGTAATTGAGTTCTTATATTCAGAGGTGATGAGACAAACCTGAAGAGGTCTTTTTAAAGAAGAAATCACAATAATCAAGTCCCATGATGAAGCAGGTATATTTTGCTGTAGATCTGGTATATAGTCTATGTGGACTGAAGTGAAAATAAATCTATTAGTATTGCATCTGAGATGTGAAGAGTTTTAGTCAAGAATGAGGCTTGAATTTCTTGATGTGGCTTTCCCCTCATTTGCGATCTTTTACAGAGAGAAAAACCAAATTACCAAAAATCTTCCTATTTTCAGAGTCCTCTAGAGCTACCCTAAAAGCCCAAAACCGTATAACAGAAAGTTTTTCCATAATGTCTACGACAAGAACTGCTACTATTTCTCCAGTTCACAGCTGTGTCTGCTATTTCAGCTATCTAGATCCCTATAATTAGAGGAAGATTGTTTTCTGGACAGCTTTCCAGTCATCCATTTTCCATTTTGCCTCCTAAAGCCTCCTCCCCGCTGTGGTTTAGCTCATAGCTTCTGCTGGTGCAAAGGAGGAAGAGATGGGATGCACCAAAGAAAACTGATTTAGCTGTTAATAGCTGTCTTAGAGAAGAGGCTGATCAAGGCAATCTTTCCTGTAAGCAATAAAAGGTGAAAATGCCAAATCAAGGTTGTGGAAGGCAGCACAGGTTTGACTCTTCACTGTAAAAAATGGTGTTAAGAAAGATGCTGCAGTCAAATTGTCAGATATTTGAAACTCCCAGAAACATTCAATTCTGTAATTCTCACTGTTTTAATAGGACATACTTTTGAATGTCCACCCATCTTTAGGGGAATACTAAGCAGAGAATTTTAGAAATAAAAGGTGCTGAACTTCTGAGTTCAAAAAGAAACCTCATCTTGTATTTAAGACTTTATAGTCACTGTGCATTGAGTATTATTCCTATGTGTTGTAAAAATAATCTAATTAATCTCATTAGACTGTGTGTGCTGCTTTTGTTCTGTAGTGTTATTTTAAAACTTATGCCTTATGAACATTTCCGGTTCTCTTGAATATGATACTCTACTTGAATTTTACTCACAGTTATAAGTTAATATGGTTAGTGCATTCGTTTATATGCTGTGATACTTTCCCGGCTCAAAGATCTCATATTTCATTGCAGAGCTAGTATCTAACCTGAGGAAATATATTTCTGTGTACTTTGTAAGAATCTTCTTAGGTTTTCCCAGCGTTTATTTCGATACAGTTCTTCAGCACAGGTTTGGATTGTTTCTGCTCTTCTATTGCACATTCCCTCCCTTGGGTTTGAGATGTATGTCTTGGTGTATTAATCTGCCACTAATCTGGAAAATTTCTGTTACTTCACTTCACTGGGGGATGAAGGGATTGAGAGCCGCCCTGCCGAGAAGGACTTGGGGGTACTGGTGGATGAAAAGCTGGGTGTGAGCCGGCAATGTGCGCTCGCAGCCCAGGCGGCCAACCTTGTCATGGGCTGCATCCAAAGCAGCGCGGCCAGCAGGTCGAGGGAGGGGATTCCTGCCCCTCTACTCCGGTCTGGTGAGACCCCACCCAGAGTCCTGCGTCCAGCTCTGGAGCCCTCAACGTCCAGTTCTGGAGCCCTCAACACAGGAAAGACATGGACCTGTTGGAGAGAGTCCAGAGGAGGGCCACAAAAATGATCAGATGGATGGAACACCTTTCCTCTGAGGACAGGCCGAGAGAGTTGGGATTGTTCACCCTGGAGAAGAGAAGGCTCTGGAGAGACCTTATTGCAGCCTGCCAGTACGTAAAGGGGGCTTCTAAGAAAGATGGGGACAGACTTTTTAGCAGGGCCTGTTACAACAGGACAAGGGGTAATGGTTTTAAACTAAAAGAAGGCAGATTTCAACTAGATAGAAGGAAGAAATTTTTCCCACTGAGAGTGGTGAAACACTGGCACGAGTTGCCCAGAGAGGTGGTAGATGCCCCATCTCTGGAAAAATTCCAGGTCGGGTTGGACAGGGTTCTGAGCAACATGACCTAGTTGCAGATGTCCCTGCTCATTGCAGGGGGGTTGGACTACATGACCTTTTAAATCTCCCTTCCAACCCAAAATTCTATGATTCTGCGATAAAAGCCCATGATGAACTGCACTGAAGAAAATTATTGTAATGGTATTTGTGCTATCCCAGTGCTATATGAGACCTAGCATAAATGTTACATACTAATAAAATGTTGGTAATAAGCTAGAAACTCACACAATTTTTGCCAATTAGAGTGTATTTCCTGTGTATCATTTACACGTCCCTCCATGACACCAAGGATATGTACATTTGCAGCTAAATGACTTATTTACTTCCAATTTTACCTGCACTTTATTAGGAGCTGACCTATCTTTTTAAGATACACAATTCTTCTCCCAACAGTTTTCCATCTTATTCTTCAGCTGTAATAACAGAAGCTAAATAATATTTAACAAATTGTCATTTCCTTGTGCCCTGTCTTCAATCCCCCATCATTGTTTTTAATGGGACAATTTAACCTTTGAACCTATGTCTCTAGTACAGATATAGTTGAGAGCCCTTAATTGAAATATTCCATACAACTTGACATTCATTATTATTTCTTTGCTCCCCTAATTATCCTTTTAACTTTCTTCTGCTTATTTGTATAAACCCTCCTCAGTCTGTCTTTCTACCAGACTGTTTATATATTTTTCAAAAGCCTTTCAATTATTTGCTCATTCTACTCTTTACATACTACATAACTACATTTGACCTCTGTAACCCTCCTCCCTGTTTAGATTTAGCTGAGATGAATTTCAGTTGCAGGCTCTGCAGCCATTTCTCAAATTATTTCCCAGTGCTCATCAGTAGTGCTCATCTCTGCATTGGAGAACACCGAAACAAAATCTCTTTGGAAATGCCACACAACATCAGATTTTCTAAGAGCAAAAAGTATGTTCCAATCCAGAAATATCCTAAACAAACTGGTTTATTTCAATATAGGTTATGAGAAATCAAACCTAGAGATATGTATTCCCAATGGCAAAACATTTGTCATTTTCAAGCTGTGTTGGGTGCACGTACCAAAGCAAAATTAGGCAGAATTAATGCCATGTCTAACATACTCCAGCAAGCCATGATAGTCTTCCTATCCTAGAAGTTGCAGTTGTTTGTCTTCCTCCTTCTCTGCTGGAGATTATACCCCTTCTACCTCTGTGAGAATTCTTCTTGCCTTCACATTCCTAATGACAGAATCAAAAGCACGCCCTGCTCTCAAATCTAAACTGGGAGTACAGTGATTGACAATAGCTAGTAGTAAGAACGGCTTGAGATTCATGCTGATCTGCCGTTTAATGTAATCTTGATTTCCAGAGAACATTTGGACACCCTTAGCTTTTCTGTTGCATATTTCTATTTGATATTTCTTTCCATAATCTTAAATGCTTTTGTTTTCTATAGACAGAAATGTTTTCTATGGCTGAGAAGAGATTTGGTGGTCAATAGAGGCTATGGGTCAACCAAAAGGCTTACGTCGTTTCCTTCGAGTGCAATTTTCTGAGTTAGTTTCTCATCAGGTGGCAAAACAAAACTTCTGGACTTCATTGTCATTCATATTGCAAGTGCCCCAGAGAGTATTACTTGAAAGCTATTAGCTTTATTGGGCATATTTGGTGAAGATATTAAAGGTGTTATCTTGAAGTCAAGAAGTTTTTGAGAAAATATCAGCCTGTGACAGACAACTACGTTCTTATCCAGGAGAATATTACCCACTCAGCCTTAATAATTGCCAAGACTTCTTATGCTATACAAAAATTTTTACATATTTTACAAATTTTATGTAAAATTTTCTGTGCCGTTTCATTCCCTGAAATTATGACATAATGGTTTTTTCTCACACAGACAGTTCAATGAGCTCAGTAGTATCCGGTCTTGCACTGTAACTTCATACCTTCTTTGGGTTTTGCACAGTTGTTTTACAGTCAATAACTATGTAATTAAAAATCTTCATTATCACAGATTCTGCCCTTATTACAGTCCCCTCTTTCACATATACAATGATCTTCAATGTTGTCAATTAAAAGCTGATCTTTTTATGCAATTGCAAAATTGTAAAAAATTCATTCAAAAATTTAAAATGTTGTTTTGTATACAGGAGGAGCTTCATGTGAGCAATAATTCTATTGCCTTGAAACATTTTCCTCATTACAGTAGGACCACTGAGTCGAATTTTTATCTTCTGGTTCACTGCCTCGCCTTAAAAATAAGGGAGCTACCCTATTGCATCATGGAGATGTCATCTTACTAAACACAAAAGATGAAAGGAAGCATGAGCTACTAAAATGAGGAATTATGCCAGAAACATATACTATTTTTGATTGCAGAAATTTTCTCGTTTCTGAAACTTTCTATAATAATAAAGCTATTTTCCGACCTGTTTGTAGGTAATGTCACACAATTACAACTCCACATGGGCAGAGCTAAATGAAAGCATTTGGCATTATAATTGTTCCAGATCAGGAGCATGCATACAGTCAATTATTAAGGTTTAACAGATAAACGGTAACTAATTATGATGCAGGAACTTGATCACTTCTAATTGGCACCTGTGCTTAACCCTCATGTAGCTGAATGAGTGAGTGAATGGAAAAAAAAAACTTACTTTCTTCTGAAAAGTTAAATATAAAGCTTCTGCAAAGGTAGCTGGTTTGTGTCTTTTCATTTTTTTTTTAATATACTGACTGTTCATCCAAATAGATCTCCAAATACATTGAAAGAGAAACCCTTTAGAACCTCATTAGAAACCTTCCTACGTTTAAAGGTTTCCACAACAACGAACACACTTTTAAGCTCTTCTAGTACACTTAATATATAGCAGCACTGTGCAGTCAAGACAGGAACTACAGAACTCTTTTGCATTCAGTATATGATGATCAAGAGAAGGGCTTTCAAGCTCGCTTGCAAAAAGAAGTTTAGCATTCACTCTTGACTATTATATGGAAAGTTTAACAGAAAAAAAAATCAAAGATTTTTATTTTTCATAATGAAGAACAGTGAGTTTTATCACTAAGAACATGTGAACAGCTGTTCTAGATCAGACCAAAAGTCTGTCTGGTCCCATATCCTGTCTCTGACAGTAGGCAAAAGCAGATGCCTGGAAAGAAGTGGAGGAAGATGACATGTATTGTGAAATTCCCCTGAACATTCACCCCCCACCCAAGAGTTACATACTTAGGAAACTTTTGGAGGTAGAGATGGTATCTCCATTCCTTACAGGCTCCAGTGACATTTGCTACTGTATCTACTTCCAACACTTTTGACTTCAAACAAACATTTGAGTCCCACTGCCTTTCACATCAGGTATTACCACAGCTAATGTATGTACTGTGTGGAGATCAGCCTTTTTTTCTTGATTTGAACCTGTCAGTTTTGTTTGATTGCACATAGTTCTAGGATTGAAGGGGAAGTGGTCCCTACACTGCATCATTTCTGAACTTAGAGATGAGATCATGCATCCCTTCTTGCTCTATATCTTGAACCACCCCAGTCTATTTAGTATTTCCTCACTTGGAAACTGTTCCACACTTTAGAATAGACTTTACTCTGACATCATTTGTTGCTGGGTTTTTTGTACATTTTCCTGACATCCTGTTGTATCTCCTTCGGGCTGGAAGGGTCAGACATACAAAATGTTTAGGTGCAGGTGTGCTGGAAATTTATATAGTAGCATAATTATGTTTTCTGTCTTGTTTTCTATTATTTCCCTATTAATTCCTAACATTATTTTTTTTCCTTCTACTGAACACTGAAGTGATATTTTTGGGAAACTATCTATTATAATGGATGATCTCCAGCAGGAGATCAGCAGGAGTAGGGAAGCTTGAATCCTGGCCAGCAGGAGTAGGGAAGTTATTGTGCCCCTGTACTCGGCACTGGTGAGGCCACACCTTGAATCCTGTGTTCAGTTTTGGGCCTCTCACTACAAGAAAGACATTGAGGTGCTGGAGCATGTCCAGAGAAGAGCAACAAAGCTGGTGGGGGTTCTGGAGCACAAGTCTTATGAGGAGCAGCTGAGGGAACTGGGGTTGTTCAGTCTGGAGAAGAGGAGGCTGAGGGGAGACCTTATTGCTCTCTACAGGTACCTGAAAGGGGGTTGTGGTGAGGTCGGTGTTGGTCTCTTCTCCCAAGTAACTGGCGACAGAACGAGGGAACATGGTCTCAAGTTGTGCCAGGGGAGGTTTAGACTAGATATTAGGAAAAATTTCTTCACTGAGAGGGTGGTCAAGCATTGGAACAGGCTGCCCAGGGAGGTGGTGGAGTCACCATCACTGGAAGTGTTCAAAGAATGTGTAGACGTGACACTTCAGGACATGGTTTAGTGGGCATGATGGTGTTGAGTTGACAACTGGACTTGATGATCTTAAAAGTCTTTTCCAACCTTAATGATTCTGTGATTCTGTGATCTCATTCCTGAGTGGTAATAGTCATCTTAGAACCCACCATCATAGAAGCCATCATAAAAGTAGGGGTTTTTTTCCCATATGTGCATCACTTCCTGTTTCTTTGCATTAAATTCCATCTTCCAGTTTACTGTCCAGTCCCACAGTGCTGTCTAGTCCTTCTGCAATTCTCTGCAGCCAGGTCTTCTTTTTAAGATCCAAAATAACTTAGCACAATCAGCAAACTTTGTCACATAGTTATTAAACTCCTTTTCATGACTATTTATTTAGAACTCCACTGGTCACTTTTCTTCTCTGTGAAAAATAACCATTTTTTTCACTGCTTCCTAATTTACTGCTAGTTATTTATCCAGGTTAGACTTTTCCTCTTATACCACGACTGCTTAGTTTCCTTTAAGAGCCTCTGTAGAGGGTCTAGACTTTGTCGTATTTCCTACCAGTTTCATTCAGAATATGGACCCTAGGCCTATTGATCTGTGGTGTCCTAGATCTCCAGAGGAAGTCTCCTTCTGGCCCTCTGGTAGCAAGGCAATTTTAAGACCAAAGTTACATACTTCAGTCCATAGTTCAGCCATTTTTTCCTTGAATTTCAGCAGTGCTCTTGGAAGTACACAATTGGCTTTGGTGATCTAAAATCATTCATTTTGTCAAGTTGTCCTATAAGCTGTACTCCTGACATTTAGATCTGATATTTGTATTCTCTTTTGTGTTCTCTGTGAAAAACAGTTCTGGCTTAAAAAAAATCTTCAAACACCTACCTGATGCAGAGAGATTTGAAATAGTAATTTAGTTCTTCTGCTATGTTGTCATCTATGTTGTCATCTCATCCAAGCACTCATTTTATGCCTTGACTGTTTATTGGGTCTTGAGACTGTCTGACAGGCTTTCTGTTCCTGATAAGATTTTAGATGTCTTTTTGTCTGGCCTTACTGTGTTTTTACATTTAAGCTACCAAAGTTGGTTCTCTTCTGGTTTCTTTATTCAGATTAAACTTCAGGATTTTGAAGAATAGCTTTTTATTTTAATAGACTTCCTTACTCTGCTGTTTGCCAACGCTGCCTTTCTTTTCTTCTTTCTAAAATCTTCTTTGAAAATATATGCATGTGTGTTATGCCTCCAATATGGGGCTCTAAAATTATTCTCAAATTTCCAATAAAGATTTTACTTTTTTAGATGCTCCTTTTAGTTTCTTTTTAAGTAGCTTTTTTACTTTTATGTGGTTCCCTTTTTTAAATATCACATGACAGTACAGGAATTTTCAGGTCTTGTTATTCACACAAAACTGTTAAGCTGAATGAAGTATGTCGTATCCACTATGGCAGAGAGGCTCTTCGACAACAGCATTATGACGCTTTGCTATGGACTGTCTCAGGACCAGGAGAATTATTTCTCCTTGGGAATTCCTTGTATGGCTTGGCCCAGGAATCATTAGTTATCCAGGAATCATTGGCTGTTTCAAAAAATGCAACCTCAGTATCCCTGCGTGGTTTTTAGCCAGTTTAGTGTGAATTAGCAGACTTCTCAAGTTCCTATTGTATTTCTTGCATTTGGTGCTTCTCTGATCTCTCCTCAGCAGGTAGCAGTCACTTTTGCCTGGTTGGTTAGGCAGTGTAGTCTTTACAGGTTTATTTTTCCTATTTAAATCTATAATTTCAATTAATAGACACAAAAAATTACTTTCTGAATGGCTTGTTAACATTTAAATCCAAGCTTTCTGTATCATAGAACACCTTTCCTTCATCATTTTCCTCAGTACTTTAAACTTCTATTTTACTGTCCCACTGATTTATTCCATTTTCTGACAAATATATTCCTCAAATTGTACGGGTGCCTATCAGCTGGAACTGTGTATATAAGAGGACCCTGAATAAGACCACATGTATGATTCTGTAATACTGCACTTGGAAGTGTCAGTGCCAGACAAGCCAGGAAGGCTTCTTTGCCCACAGCAGTGGTCTTACTTGTGTGGTTTTCATGTAAGAACTATAAAAGAGAATACAGCTCAGTGGGAAAGACTACACAATAAAATACTCTTAAAATGAAAACACACTCATACAACAGGGAAGTTATTAATATTAACTGGGACATGTGCTTAATTTCTCTGCAATATAAACACACGTTTGATGTTCATTTTCAAAGTATGCATTTGTATATAATTATGCTTAATGCGTATCATACTCTGCAGTCTTATGAATTTACAGTCAGTCTGATGGAAGTGTTTGGTTTTTTCATCCTTTTTATTTGTGTTGCAAAATATTTCTTTGTCCATATTGTTCTTACCTACTGGAAACAACATTCTTTTTCGTGAATCATGTGGATAGTATTTCCAAGAGTCATCCAATATACCATATTTGGAAAATCAGTAAATATTTCTTACTTTCACATAAGTGAAGCACTGCAGTAATGCACTAATGTTGGTGCAATTTAGTCTAGTATTTATATGATTTAGCAACAAGAAAGAAAAAGACACTTGTTATAACGTAGATTAAAAAGAGAATTCTGACTACAACCTTATCAGTAGTACTTTTAGACATATTTAATTTTCTTTTTCAGTGACTGTTGTCACAACAACTATTGTTTCCAGTAAGCTTCATATCACGCAGCAATAATAATGCAGTTTTAATCTTGTAATTATGTGTCTTCTCTAGCTGAATTAATAAGGAAACCAACTAAAAGATAATTTGGAATATCTCTGAAATGTATGCTAATAAAAAGACTATGATCAGTTCCACTACATGTTGTTCTTAGTAATATTATGCTAATAATAGTAAATAATAGTCTTTCATTTATGTCCTTCTTCCTTTTCTTTGTAAAAACAAATATAGGTAAATTTGCATAAAATGATATCGATGGCCATTTCCTTCTGAAGTATATAGGCATGGTCCTGCTAAACTGTGCCAATGTATAACATGGTCTCCATAGCTTTTCAATACTTCTCATCAACTGAAGTGTCCTTTTATGATCTAGATTCCAATGAAGTCAAAATGAATATGTTTATTTGTCAACTATTTTTTGTATAATAATATCATTACACAATAAATGCCATCATGCTCACTTATAAATACTACAGAAGTGTTCCCTAACAAAAAAATCTGTGACCCACAATTAGTGCAGTTATAATTATACCACTATTTCTACACCCAGACGAAAACTGTCGGTAGTAGCATAAATACAAGAAGTGTGCCCTCCTTCTGCCTCAAAATATATTTTGCAGCTATGAGACGGGAGTTTTGCTCCATGAAAAGCCAATGAAATTTGTGGATCACCTGAATGGGGAAACTTCTCTTTCCTCATGGGATATGGATACTTCTTCAAGGAACAGGTAATTTTTGTATGGTTTCTGCAGGATGAAGGGCTGTTTATTCTGCCTATTGTATATGAACATTTATATACTTCAGTTCAGACCTTTCTCTCTTCCTCTTTCACTATTATATATGGAGATAGACAGAGAGAGACAGAGACAGAGAGACCTTTTCGTTACATCGCGTGGAAGGTGCTGCTGAGGCCACAGTGGGCTTCTGTTTTCATTACTACATATTTGACCAGAGACAATCTGATACCAGCTCAAGGGGGAACCTCCACCAAAAACTTCTAGTATGAAAAGCAATTGTAAACAGCAGCTGTAAACACTCGGATGAAGAAAACCTTATCAAGTTAATACGTTTTTCTTTTCTTCAAATTAGATGTATTGTTGTTGTAAAGTCAAGGAACTACAAAGAGAGTGTTATAATAAAACAGATTCTCATACAAATATTTTATGTACAGATTAATCTAAAAACTATCAAATGTGTATAGCATATTTGGCAAGAAACACAGTTTCTGTCTTTTTCATGTTAACAGAATCCCTAAACTACTGTACAGAAGGTTTCCAAATAATTTAAATCTTGGAATTATAGAAAAGCCAAAAGTTAGGTGGAATGTGGCTAAAAAGGGCATATTTATTATTTAATTTTACTGGTATAAAAAAGAGAGAGTAACAGTATACACCATTTTTTTCCTCAGTTTCCCACTCCTGTTCAGAAAACATATCTATGAAGAAAAATGGAGAATAAAGAGACAGGGTATGAAAACTATGGATCATTACCTGAGGGATAAACCCCACCCATCTTCTTAACTTTGTGTGTGTTATGAAGAAATGTGCAAAACTACCTACTGCACATAAAGTATTTAAAGAGTCTTATTGTTTGGTGTGCTTCCAAATGCCAATTTTAGACTAAGTCTTAGCACAGAATCAAAATTTGATCAAAAAAGCATTTATATCTCTGTGTTGTCATTGTGCTGTAGGGCTTTACATAGCTTGACATTGTGTGATGCTGCATTACTTAATCCTCTGACAGAATCTCTTCCCACCACATAACTTCTCTTAGGAGTATAAGTATCCTCTACTTGCAGACAGGATTGCCATGTTCTTGACTAGAGCAGCTAGTCAAGAACACGTCACACGCTGTGTATTCATTGTGTATACAAACGTGAAAACTGTCAGAGGGCAAATAAGCCATGGTGGTACAGTCTACCATCATTGTTTTACATATGTCCAAAACATTTCCTCTAACCAGGACTTGATCATTTCAGGCACTGTAAAGAGCCCTAAATCTAGTCGTTTTTATTATTTAGTCTCTTCTAAGAAAGAATTCCTTCTGTACATCCAGAAATTTTCATTCTTTGTATGAAAGCACTGGATAACTTTAAAAATTTGCTGATTTTTCTACAGGATGCACTTCTGTAAGGAAGAGTTTTATTTGCATATTTAATTGCACTGACATTGTTAGGATTGCAGTGAAGAGCATTCTCTCGGAATGCCTAAGAGAAGATAAGCAAAATGAGATATGGAATGGCAGCTCCAGACTACACTCCACCACTTTATATTATTATACTTCTTTATTTTGAAGGCAGTTCACAAAATCCAGATGTTGAAGGTAAATTATGGTTTTGCAGTAGTAACATGTGGTTACTTGCTGGGTTCACATTTACAGGCATTTTTTGTGTCAGTTTTCTCCGTGTCTTTCACATAGGTAGGCTGCAGATGTGCTTCTAAACTTCGGTCTTTGTATGTAATATATCATAGTTTAATTACTTCCCATTCTTCTTTCATTTGATTCACATGTGAAAGAAATTCTTGGTTAATCCCAGGTGAGACCTATAAATAATCTTTCATGTAGAAAAGTTTTTTTCTTTCCAGTAGCTTTATTTTATCCTTAGAGTTATGTTCAATCTTTTGTCTAAGCAAGCAACTTCTGTGTCTGCTAAGGAACTGCTTTTGTAGGTCAAAGAAAAACCTTTCACCTCTTCTTCACCTGTAAGAAACTTGAGGGTCTTTCTGCTCACTTCAATGTGTTTAGGAATACATCATAAAATATTATCTTATACAATCTTATACATAGAAGTTTTTGCAAAACTTCTTCTGACATAGAAAAGGGCTCCCGAGTCTTTCTTAAAAATTCTTTAACTATGGACATGCTTAAAATTATATTTTATAGTTTTGTTAGTTATGAGTTTTCTTTTCCAGTTTTCTTCCTAGAGCTTCTATGCTTGTTGTACTTAAAAGGATGGGAAGAGGAAATCTGCAGGAGTGCCATTAACTAAAGACTCCACGGCCAATAGGTTAAGGTATTTTCCTGGATGAAATAAAACATGATTGTTGTTTCATGCATCTGCATCAGAGAAACAATCACAAACTGTTGTGATAGTTTTCATCTTACTGGGCTCTCACAGCAGAGGGTAAAAACTCGTGCTTGTCCCAAAAACCTTACTAAATCTCCAAGTGCATTGACACTGCATGATTTGTTTACCATTTTGTGATTCAGTTTCCACAGTGAGAAATGTGGATAATATTTTGCAAAAGCACTCTGAGATCTACAGATGTAAAGTGCTGAATAACAACTAAGTATTCATGTTCAAGTTATGTGACCAATTCTCAGTAGATGGCTTTATTTTTCTGTTGTTGTTGGATACATTGGACCCATCTGTACACACAAGATATATTTAAATATGTTTAGTAAGATGCTTGCTGTCAGAAGGAGTTTCCAAAGACATTGAATCAGCAGTCCAGGAATTGAACGAACAAATACATATTTTATCAGAGTCCTGGCAAGTCTTTTCTGCACACTTCTGCATTCCTCCTTGGGCCAACCAGAACTGTGTGGACACAGAAATGGAAGAACGAATTGGCTTTAATCAAACGAGCTAAATACTTGTTATAAAATGCACTTTACTTCCATTTCTGTTTTGAGGCTACGCATAGATTCTGTTTTATGTACTAAGTATGTGTTGTGCAACAATTAGCTATGTCATTAATAGTTTTATAATGAAATATATATGGCACCAGGAAAGCACTTAAGAGTTTTACTCATGAAATCATAGCGCTTGTTTCCATAAAGTTTTAATAACACTTCTGCTGCCCTGTCCTGCAGCGCTCACGACACATTTGTGAGGTTGTCCTCTGTGCAGGAAGTGCATAAGGAACAATAAGGCAGAATTCAACTATTTTGTACATGACACAGAAGGCTAAGAACAATCACAGCCCTATGTTATAAGAAAACAAAATCTCTCTGGAGTAAATTCTGGGCAGTACAAATCACATTTTTTCCCTTATACCAGCTAAATCCACAGTCTAGGCTAGTAACCTAAACAAATAAATACACGATGAAGATGCTAAGAGCTTTTGGTAGAGAAAGGTCTTGGAAAATGGTTTAAAAGTTGTGAGTTTATTCAGTTTGTGTGCTGCTTGTCTCAAACCAGAATGGTCTTCAAGAAACCATACTTCAGAAGGAGCTGGAGAGAGTCCAATGTGTATCCTGATGGCTGTTCTCCTTCTCCTGGTGGCTTTTTCAAACCAAGACTTACTGAGTGCTCCAAGAGATGTAAGTGGTGGTTGCACTATTGCCCAGTAAGCACTGGGCACTATTCTGCTCCACACTTGTGAGCAGCTCCCTTTTTACTATTCCATGTAGCTGAGTAAATTGGGAGCTGCTATTGCTTATAAGAAGCCTCAGGACCTGTCAGGCTTTGCCTGGACTTGTCTTAACCTTCCTGGAGATCTGTTTTTAGCTTGCAATGGTTTTCGCTCATTTAATGATCAGGTAACTGTTAGCTACTTTGTTTCAGTTTTTGCTTAACTTTGCACGGTTGCTTTTGTTCTATACACTTTGTAATTAATATAAAATAATAACAGATAGTTATTCCACTCGTGGAATGAAGGATCCATTGTCATGGAATAAAATGCATGAGCATAGAGGAGTAAAGGCATGGGATGATAGTGGACATCCTGAAAATGCAGGGAGGGGGTGACACTGGAGACTCCAGGGCTATAAGTGACTGACTTATGGCCAATTATTACTCACCACACGAATGTCACCTCAGGAGCTGAGTAAAACCTGGTTTAGTCATAACAAAGAAAGCAAAGGACAAGTATCCGATGTATGTAAAACACATATGTATATAAAAAATTTATATGTAACCTGGATTTTCAGAACAACAAAGATAGAGCAAGGTGTAGAGCAGTTTAGTAAACACATAAAGTTGCTCTAAGCAGATCCTTATGTCAGGAGGAAGCCAGCATCAACATCACCACCACACTGCTCCTGGCAAAGGACCAGGGATGCCCTTGACTTGCTGTAGCACATTCCTTCCCCAGACTTTTAGCCATTGACCTTAGGGACTCAGAGGAGCAGACAGTGAGCATAATGTCATAAAAAGGGGGAAATACTTGAAAGTTTGTATAGATATAATTTTGACTGTAATTATAATATTTATTTTATTAGATTTTATTTTAGTATTTTGATGTTTTAGTAATTTAGTTTTTTAACTATTAGTATTTAATTATTATACTAAATATTAGTATTTAATTATTATATTATTATAACAGTAAATTCCTGGGTTTGCACGTTCCTTTTGTCAAGATTTTGAGTGTGACATTCTCTGGCAATCTATTCTGTAGCTTTGATACAAAACACTTTGTAATATAAAAGACACAAATAGAACAGAAAAAAACAGGGTTTGGGTTTATTCCCCAAACGTCTAGCATCTGGACCTTTCTAAAATAATGTGTTGTTCCTGCAGTTTGGAAAAATAGGTGATGGCCATTCACTGGAGCAAACCCAACAGGCCATTCAAAAAAAATTGAAGCTCACTTTTGCATCAAAAAAAGACCATATAAAGCTTATGGAGGGAAAGGAACAATGTAGTGATAATAATTTCTGTTTGTATATTTTGTAAGATTTACAGGATTCTCAGAAACTTATACATCTTCAGAGCAGATGGACCCTACCTTCTGTGGTGGAAGACAAACATTCATTACCATCACCATCATAGGACAGCTGAGTTTCCTTTTTGTTGCATAAATGGTTTGTTGACAGGCCAGAAAATGGTCATTTTCAGCTGAAGGAACTTTTCAGCTGAAGCTCTACTGGGCTTTTTTTCTCACTTTCTTTGCTAGTGTTATTTCCTGAATTACTTTTGTTAGGATTTTTTCTCCTTTTTTTTTTTTCTTCAAAGTTCCTGAAAATTTTTAACATTTTTCTTACAATTTCATACCCAGAAATGCAGACAATATTCCAAGTAAGGCTACACGCCAGCTGTAAAAGGATAGCAGTTCGTTACTTCTCTGCTTTCAGAAATTAAATCTGTGTGAGCAGTTGAAAATTGTTTTGCTATTTTTTGTAGCTAACACACTATAAGATCATGTCACATTTGCTGAAGACTCTCACACCCTTATTACTTTCCAGAGAGATTTCTTCTTTTGGTTTTTTCAGATAATGGAATCAGAATGGAATTTTTTTTATTTTCCAGACTTTGTAATATTTGCATTCCTCTTTTTTAATTCCATTTTTCTTTCCTCATAATGAAAATTCTTTGTCAAACCTCAAGTGGTTCAAGGTAAATTTTTTTTATATTACTATTATAATTTATGGCTTTTGTTACTGGTGGTAGCTTGCTACCACTACTGGTTTTTATAATCAAGAAACATTCTTGGGTTTTATTCATATTGTGTCAAATGTATAAAGTCTAAGATCTTCTGAATAGCCATCAAGTATACCAAGAATTATTATAACAAAGGTCCTGTAGGCTATGGGAAGTTGACTGAAGTCAGAATGGTTGCATGAAAAAATAATTTGGTAAAATTTTCCCCTTTATAAGTGGAGAAACACAAGCATTCTAGCATCTTTAAGAATATCGTAATTTGTGGCTATTACTTCTTAAATCACACAGTGGAGTAACCAGGTCTACCTGGTCTATTTGTCTTTTTTCACTTTCACATACATTGTATGTATGTTTCCTAAAAAAAATGGTTGGAATAACATGAAGAAGTGCTTGTAAAAGTCTTTTTCCTGTTGAAATTGTGGCCAATACCACCATTGCAATTGAAGAAACAACAAAACAAATGTGGAACCACTTATGCCTGGGAAACTTAAACAGATTATTAAAGGAAATGTGAATTTCACTTTATTTCTCAATAATACACTTGTGATTATGCTTTCCATCAAGCAAAAAGTGGCCCACAAAGACCTAAATCACAATAAACTAAGAACCATTTCCCTGACCTTTACATCTGACTTTCAATCCATATCTTCCATTTAAATAGGAAAATAGCAACCTGGTCTAACTAAGATAAAGCATACACTGTAGCTGATTCCTGGAATAGAAAGAAGACAACTATGGTGTTTGCCACAGGCATAAGAAATAGATAAAAGAAAGATAAAAGCTTTAAAAAAGATGGACAGTAATGAATATATGGGAATAGAGAAAATAAAGTGTTTGGGTTTCCCCCCAAAATAAAAGGGAAAAATGCTTTTTCAAGAAGAAGAAAACAGTTTTCCCTGAGAAGCAGAAAGCTGGTATGCTGCTTCAATCTTAATAAAGTATTTAGGCAGAGGGAGCTCTCTGATACTTGAAGGGAGCAGAAACTGAAATGTTTTACCTCTGACATAGAGTCCTACAGTAGTGAGTTTTTATATTTAATGGGATGCAGGGTCATCTCCCGTGGGCTATTTAGTGGACCTTTGTAGCTTCAAAATGTGATTCTTCTCTCAGAAGGGCCTAAAGCTGATTATTAACCATGATTCATAAATTCTTCAGAAGACGATCAAGTTAGGTTTATGAATTCAGGCTGGGACAGCATGCAGCCGCCTCCTTTCTTCTTGTAAATACCAAGAAGGACTGTGACTTACAGAAGAATAACCTTTTTAAGTCTATTTTTCTTCCTCCTTGTCCTTTTCCAAAAATGAAACAGCTGTTTACATGAATTTTTGGTGCTTGTAAAGAGAAGAAAAGTGAAAAGAATGAAAAAAGACATATATTCCAATTTCTTATTAGAATGGTACATCTGGTGAGTTAGTTTTCAAAAACAGTTGTGGATTTTAAAGGGAGGACACAAAATAGGGTTGGGTACTCTTGACTGCTTGAAATCTGTTCTGATCCAGCAGTAAACCAAGCACTCTGTGATACTGGACTAAGTATATGATACGCTACAAATACGTGGAAGGACACTAATACAGAAATCCTCTAAACATCATTACCACGCTGAAGGGAGACTTTGCCCAAGGCATGTGGTTATTCCTTTTCTCTAGGGTAGAGCTACAAATCTGTACACCAAATACTCTGATAAAACTTGGACAGAACATATTGACTTCTGGTATTTTTACTTTTCCAAAGGTAGCAATTATGAAACAGGAATATCAAAGTCCTACTTATTTCACCACAGATTTCATGATATTACAAACTACAAATATGACTGCAATGCACAGAGATGCATATACCATCAGGACCTACAGCACTGCTATTAGTTTATTCTGGCAAAAGCCTTTTGTTATATGTAACTTAGTGGAAGTCTTCTTGTTAATATTTAAGATGGTTGGCTTGTTTTAAGTGTTTGGTTCTATGCTTTACGTGGCTGAAATCAGCCAGAGTACTCATATTAACTCCATATATGACAGTAGTTCCATTTACAGTGCTCTTTATATTTAACGCTGAATTAAGATGATCACCTTTGTACGAGTAGAATAACTACTTCTGTCCAGTAAAATATGGTCTGAGGGCATATCACAGGTACTGTTCTCTAAATAACTCCTATGATGATTTTTCCTTTAAAGTGCTGATATTAGTATCTAGGGTAGCTACTTGAATACAGCAACTCCATTCCCCCATAAAACATGAAGTGGTGGATTCCTGTTAGTTTCTTTTTTATTTGACAGGCGTTTTACATTTATTTGTTCAAACATGTGAAGAAAGGGAGAGGGTGATGATGGGAGGCAGAGAGGGAGGAAGGAAGGCCTATTTTATTTTGTCAGGCACCTTTTTTTGGTTGTTTTCTATTTCAGTGACTTTGATGCATTTGTTTTCATTAAAAATGTATTTATGGTTTGGTTAACAACGAGTTACTATATCTACAAAATATTCCATTTATAAAAATTGCGTCAGTTTGTGGAAATCCTTTACAAGCAAGCATAAGATATGCATTTGTAGAACTTTCTTGGTTTTAGCTGGGATAGAGTTAATTTATAGAAGTTTTATTTATATAAATATAT
>NW_010538256.1:0-13025 GCF_000687285.1 Phaethon lepturus
CTGGTGAGGGGTCTGGAGCACAAGTTTTATGTGCTGAATAAAACTGGGAGCAGCTGAGGGAACTGGGGTTGTTTAGTCTGGAGAAGAGGAGGCTGAAGGGAGACCTCCTTGCTCTCTACAACTACCTGAAAGGGGGTTGTGGTGAGGTGGGTGTTGGTCTCTTCTCCCAGGTAACTATCGATAGAATGAGAGGAAATGGCCTCAAGTTACACCAGGGGAGGTTTAGGCTACATATTAGGAAAAATTTCTTTACAGAGAGGGTGGGCAGGCAAGGTTTAGATTGGATATTAGGAAAAATTTCTTCACCAAGAGAGTGGTCAAGCATTGGAACAGGCTGCTCAGGCAGGTGGTGGAGTCACCATCTCTGGAAGTGTTCAAAAAACGTGTGGATGTGGTGTTTCAGGACATGGTTTAGGGGACGTGGTGGCGCTGGATTAATGGTTGGACTTGATGATCTTGAAGGTCCTTTCCAACCTTAGTGATTCTGTGATTCTGTGATCAGAGGCAAAAGATTACGAGTAAAACAAATATGAAGTGTAGGTCTTGCTTGAATGTAAGAACCAGATGCCTCTTCATTATTTTTAAGCTAGCTTTCCTGAGATGCTTCTGGAAACCCCACCTGCCTAAAGATCTCTGTGAATTCTGAAGACAAACTTGCTAGGAGCTGTGAGCTTGTGGAACTGATGACTGGGCATCATCTTCTGAGTTCTCCATAATCTTCTTTTTCATGCTTACCTGGTTTCATGTCTAATACACGCATGCTTGAATATTTACAGCTTTATCTCTTGTTTACCTTCTAGATTTTAGTTTTTGGGTATAAATTCTGATTCCTTTGGTGACTCAGCTCTGGTGAAAAATGGTTATATTTTAACCAGCTGTAGAGTCTATATAACTAAAAGTATTTTTTTCTTTTTCCTGAGTGAGAGGGTTTTTTTTTTGTTTCTTTGAACTGCTGGCTGACTATTTCCTGCCAAGCCGGAGTAGTTTAATTATACCTCTAAGCCCTGTTAGAGCTGTTATTAGCATATATTAAATATTTTATGTAGATGATTTAAATACTCAAACATTTAGCCAAAGTTGTGATACCTGTTTTTGACTTTCTTCTGTAAAAGCTTTGCTACAGAGGCTTTTAATGTTATTAACAGATGTGATAATGAAACACTTTGTTCAGGCTACCTCACTGAACAGAAATATCCAGGATTCTTTTTCTATTTAACCTCATGGAGTTCAACAAGGCCAAGTGCAAGGTCCTGCACGTGGGTTGAGGCAATCTCAAATATCATTAGTTTGGAGAATGAATTCATTGAGAGAAGCCTTGCAGAGAAGGACTTGGGAGTCCTGGTGGACAAAAAATTAGAGCCATCAATGTGCGCTCGTAGCCCAGAAAGCCAATTGTATCGTGGGCTGCATAAAAAGAAACGTGACCAGCAGGTCAAAGGAGGCAATTCTGCCCGTCTACTCCACTCTGGTGAGACTGCATGCAGTTCTGAGGTCCCCAGTATAAGAAAGGACAAGGACTTGTTAGAGCAGGTCCAGAGGAGGGCTGCAAAAATGATCAGAGGAACACCTCTCCTATGAAGAAAGGTTAGGAGAGTTGGGGTTGTTCAGCCTGGAGAAGTACAGCCGAGGAGACCTTGTTGCAGCCTTTCATTGTATAAAAGGGGTTTATAAGAAAGATGAAGAAAGACTTTTTACCAGGGTCTGTAGTGACAGGACAAATGGCAATGGTTGTAAACTGAAAAAGAGTAGGTTTAGATTAGATATAAAGAAGAAATTCTTTATGATGAGGGTGGTGAGACACTGGAACAGGTTGCCCAGAGAAGTTGTGGACCATTGGAAATGTTCAAGGTCAGGTTGGACAGGGGTCTGAGCAACCTGATATAGTGAAAGAAGTCCCTGCCCATGGCAGGTTGGTTGGACTAGATGATCTTTAAAGGTCCCTACAACCCAAATCATTCTGTGATTCTATGATTCTATTTGCCACATATGATCCTCCATGATTGTTTCAAAGACATGGAAAGTTTGCTCCCAAAAAAGGCATGAGCAGGCACAAAGTCTGGAGGAATATTTGGGAGGTTTTCACTACCCCATAATGGACTGGTAGCAGTCCCACTAACAGTGGAGCTGATAGAGCCTTGGTACAAATATTCGTCACGCTTTGTTATTCTACAAATTTCTATAGTATGTGCTTTGCCAGAATCATTAAGTCAAAATCACAACAGCTTACTATGGACAATAAAATTGTCTCTTTTCTGTTTCAGTCACCCAGGCTCATGGCTCCTAATGAAATAGGCTGTTTATCAGCAGGTAGACCCTCAGAGGCTATTGGTTTTGGCTGTAGGGGTTATGCAGAAGTATTCCAGCCACTGAAGTGGTGGCATTTGCTAGTGTTTATTTCTCCCTTGATAGAGTTATAGGAGGGATTTGGGTACTTAATAAGCTTCAGGACAGCCGGACATAGACCCACCTAAAAGTAGATATGCTGGTTAAGGCACTTCCATTAACAGAATGGAAATGTTCTCTTTTGGCCTGCATGGTCCAAAACAGGGCCAGTGTAATGCAGAAGATATGAATGAACAGACTTTGTTCTGTAGAGCTCCCAGAAGATAGGAATGAGTGATACATCTACAAGCCTTTTCCTTCTTAGAGACAAGATCCAGCACTTTGTGCAGTAGGTAAAGACATTGCCAGTATCATATGTATGATTGTGTCTTGCCTTTTGGCAATGCTCTAGCTTCCACAAGTTCGTTGAAGTTATGTGTCTAATGAATCAGGCAGCAAGGAAATAAGTATCTCCAGTTTATTCATTATAGTCTGTCCACCCTCTAGGACATTAAGAAGGCACTTGGGACTCAGACCCTTCTAGACCTTCTTGTATGTGGAGCCATGGTAAACTCTGTCATTCTCTGTGGAACAGCTTCATATTTTGCCATCATATCCACTTAAATTATTTGCGAAGTAGCCTCACTGCAGAGGAGAACAACTTCAGAGTGAAGGCTAGGTTCTGGCAAAACCTTGCTCCTTTCTCTCATTTATGGGGGCTTCAAGGGCTGGACCATGCAGAGGAAAGGGTGAAGAAAGAATGGAGACCAGGCAGCCTTAGCAGAGAGAAAACCTCATAGTAATAAAAAAACAGTCTATGGTTGTCCAGAGACTGGGTTTCCTTCCAGTATAAGAATCTAGCCCCAACAAAAAAGGACCCCAGCTTGTCCCTTTGTTTCCATTTTTCTTTCCTTTGTCGTTGATTTCTCAGTTAATGGCTGGGAGAGAAGAAAGACAGAATCAGTGCTGACTACCAATAAGACAGTCTGAAGGAGATCTCTGGACAGATCAGCAACAGATGTATGAGGCTCATGGATGTTAATCCCATCTTCATTGCAACTGATGCCACAGGCTTAATTCAGAGACAGACTAAGATCTGTAATGTTGGTTTTCAGGAAATAAGTACAAAAAATTTAATATCAGTCCACCTGCTCTCAGGCCCAGACTATCTCTGACAGATGTGTACATAGGCCAGGAGCCTCTGGCAGATCTGATTTGGCGTATATTTAGCTGCCTGCTTATCTTTGAGATTCTGACTCTGAATATCATTTAAACTTGATCCTGATGACGGGGAGCTGCAGAAAACAAGCTACTTGTTATACCTGAAAAAAAAAAAAAAATGTTTTGGACCTGTAAAAGCAGAAACTTATTCCTTGATACTGTCCACTTGGCACTTTAACTACCAGCATCTCACTCTACTTTAAAGACTTTTGTTTTTATTCATTTATTTATGTACTTTACAGGTTTTAAAGATTTTATTCCAATTCCATCTCTGCTATGAGTAACAAGGAACACACCAGATATTTGGAGATAATAATTTATTGTTGCTACTATTAACATTTCAGTGATTTAATAGAATAAATAAACACAAAACCGACCTCAGTAATAGTAGAGTTAGAACTATCATAGAAAAAGGGCCCTTTCTAGGTTCTACCCCTTTTTTCTGGTGCTTTGTTCACCTGTCCAATGCTCCTCTGGATCCTAAACCAGAATTCCCTCCTCCTAGAGGGTAGAGAGAAGCCCTCTTCTACATGTCAGTCGTTTGTTTAGCAGTAACCATTAAATGCCCATTGCAACAAAAAAATCAATGACTTCTTCACTCTTTCACAATGACTGTCATTAAGATGGCTTATAAAATACCTCGTTTCTTGCTGGAGTTAAAGGCATTTTAGATAGTTTGCAAAGCTCCCACTGTTTCTCACAGAGGACTTCACTCTTTCACAATGACTGTCATTAAGGTGGCTTATAAAATACCTTGTTTCTTGCTGGAGTTAAAGGCATTTTAGACAGTTTGCAAAGCTCCCACTGTTTCTCACAGAGAAAACAGGTGTCTGGAAGATGCGTTTGAGTGACTTGGTTAGCCCTTGTCTGGAAAATGTGAATAGCAAAGGTGATCAGTGATGCATCTAGGCTATGTTGTGTGAGCTGTCAAGCATGTGTGGTGCCCCAGAGGGTGACAACAGGGTATCTGCAACTTCATAAGCTTCTCTCCTCATTTTTCTTATCCACAGACAATGCATTCTTTACCAGGCTAAATTAAATGAAATCTTACTTTGCTGTTCTTGAACAGTTATTCCCCCAGTAGAGTGTAACCTCTATTTTGCTTGGTTTCAATTCTTTCAGAATGAAGATAAAACACACACATCCTTTTTCTGTGAGCTTGTGTACTGAAATAATAAAACAAGAAGGAAAATAGTACAATCAACTCAGGACAGGTTGTTTATCAAAGTCAACTCAGAGTAAAAACATGTAATTGTAAAAGCAATTAAATTATATTCAACCATACCACTCTCTGAAGAGACACAGTCTCCTTGATAGTGAAAAATATAAGTAATCCTTCGCAATATTGTATAATATGTAAATCACATAAAAAAAAGTTAGTTCCTGGAAAATGTCTTATTCAAGACCAGTGTCACCCAGTTGATGACTGCAAACATCCTTAATTTTTACTCACCTGATGAAAGATAAAAGGTAGTTATTTTAATAGTCTGAAAAATACTTTGGAAATAGTGTCTGTATTATGTATTTGGGAATGTATTTATAGCTCAATGTATGTTGGGGTTTTTTTTCTCCCTTTGATGAACCAAAAGGTTTTGTATAACTCAGATAACATTACTTCTTTATTCATCTAGATTGTATTTTTCACATCTTAAGGAGGACTATACTTAAGAGAATCTGCATATTTCCTTGCTATACTCAAAATTTGATATGGGCAAAAGACAAACCACCTTACATATGGAGCCAAGAACTTATTGCTTGCCAAATAATATAGTAACAGTGAAATCCAAATTAAAACAACAACAATTATTATTATAGTCCAGTTGCAATAGCCAAATAATATAGTAACAGTCAAATCCAAATTAAAACAACAATTATTATTATAGTCCAGTTGCAATGGGTTATGCTTATAATTAGTAATACAGTTAAGGCTGAGGTCCATAAACATCTGAGTATCTGCTATGGAGGTTACAGTGAGTTGTCCATGTATTTTGCTCTTTGCTAGGAGGACTATGATGTTGGTGGGGATTTCTTCTTTCTTGATCTTGTATCTGCTTGGGTATATTTTTATCTTTCCTAACACAGTGTGATTACATGCTCTTTCTTCACTGATTTATGGGTAAAGTTTGACTGTTTTCACCCTTTAGTTATTAGTTTAAGTTGCTCAATAGCCTCCCTTAACCCCAAACAGCATAAAGACCTATCATTTGTTATTCGATTACTGCCTAGGTTTATTAGACTTTTATCATGGTATTTACAGGGCTAAGCTAAAACAAGATAGGCAATAGACAGTTGCCAAGATTAGCTCAGGCCAAGACAAGTCCAGGCAAATTCAGAGACCCCATATACCCCCAAGAGACCTGTCAGGTCATTTGACCTTTTACTAGTTGAGGGAGAAATTGTATTTCCTTAGACACAACCTTTTTAAAAAGTCTCTATAACCATGAGATGACCAAAAAATCTATATGTTTGCTCCAAAGTAAAAAAAAAAGGTTTATCAAAAGGTGCAATTTCTTTTCTCACGTGCTGAAAACTTAAGCTAGTCTTTCGGACAAAAATACCCCATTAAAAAAAGCATGGGAGCCATAATTTGTATTTAGGTACAAATCCAATTTAGGAGCTACTGCCAGTCATATACATATATCTATCTAATCCTACTGACTGCTGCTGTGCTATATCTGTCTGTGTGTAAAAGAGCCTGAAGAGCTACCTTTACTAATGTCAGTATCTCTTTGGGTATTTTTAAAACTTAAAATTCATTTTGTTGATCTGTAGGCTTGTTGGTAGAAATTTAGTCAGTTAATACTCTAAATGACTCAGTAAATGGTGTTCTTGAAATACAAAAGCAAAGAATGACTGAATGAAGACAAAGCACACTGCTGTCTATTTATCACATTTGTACCAGGAACCTATAATTTTCTCAAAATTAAGATGCAGGCAACCTTGCATGATCTGCACTGTGACTGGGATGCAGATATATCTCTGTGTCCCTGAGAGATGATTTGGGAAAATTATTCTTGAAGTGTTTTTCACACTATTTTACATGAAGATTACAACAATTAATGTTCCTGGTTCTGAGTTTCCATATTTTCAGAAGACTGTGTTTTTAGCAACATAGGAGTCCATGTTTATTAGTTTGTTTTTTACTGTTGCTACCTATCTAAGAAATAGAAGCAAGTTAAGTCCTGTTTTCTTTACAATTCTTTCCAGCAATGTCTTAATGCATCATTTGGTTTCTATAAACAACTGGTGATAACGCGTTCAAAATAGTAAAAAACATTTTCCAGAACAAAACTGGGTGCTTGTGCAATACTATGGGACTTATTAGCATTCCGTAGATAGTAAGCAACTATTCTGTGTGAAAGAATGGACTAACGAAAAAAGTAACATGGTCCTCAGCAGTGATTTTGCATGCGTGACTTTAAAGGCTTTATTAGCAGATTTTCTGTGGAGATTGTGGGTGGTATAGAGAATTACACCAATACAACTGAGGAAGCACTAAAAGGACTCTGTATAGGCACAGAGTACCATTGCTCTATTCTCTGTGCGCGTAAAGAAGGGCCAACAGAGAGAAAGCAGTAAAGAAATATGGAATCAGGAAGGCTTATAAATGAGGCAGGTTTAAATTGAAGCAACCTGCGGTGGAGGGAAGAGAACATCCTGGATAAACATATGTACAGATTTATATATTAATTATCAATTATGAATACAAAATCTGGGATACCCTTAAAAGTTGTCATCCAGCTTGAAGGCAACTCCTTGGTATGCAATTCTACAGTTGAAGATTTGGTTTGGGTCCAAAACCAAATCAGGCAAAATTCATGAAACATAAACAGATCAAAAGTTATTAAACCCAAACTACTACATCTTGCTAAACGAAATAATGAGCTACAAATTACCAGAGGCTAGGACATTATCAGGGAAGTGTCAGTATATCCTTTTCTTGTCCTTCTTTAGCTTGATGTCTGCAGAAGGACACTAGATGTATGATCTGAGCCATTACAGATGTTTTTATATTCTTATGATTACTAACATGGCATAACAAAAAAATGAAAGTCAGAGGAACACAGATAACCACTATTCAGTTATGACCTGTGAAACTGGTGAGAGATACTTTTCCTGAGAAGATTTTAGAATATAACATTTGCTACCTGTGGGAGATGGAACTGCTCGAGGAATCTCAGCTCAGGAATATCAAGTCATGATAGCAAAGAAGGAATCTCGTTTACAAAGGGCTAGAAACAGTCCTTATTTTATTGTTCCAGTGTGGACAGAGATGTCAATTCCTGAAATTTTCCTGACACACTGTGGAAGTGAACCTAGAGTGAAGCCTCATCCCCAATTTCTGGATAATATGAAGGACTTAAAATTGCCTGTGAACTTGAGATGTTACAGAAATAGATAGGTTCAATTAGTAAAGTAAATCAGATTGTGCAACAACGGTCCAGCAGAGGGATTTAAGTGAATATATGAAGCAGAAAGTGACAGTAAAAAATGACACAGTATGTTCAGTTGCAGAAAGGAACAGTGTTGGCTCCAGAACTTGATTATGCTGGCAGGAAAAAGATAACTTTTTTTTTTGTTCCCTGTTTCTGGAAGTGCCTTTCATATAAACTTAAAATTTCAACAATTTTATTCAGAAACTGAACTATCTTTATTAGGAACTTGATCTTACATAATGCACCAAGAAGTGATGTAGATGTAAGTGAAGAAAGATAAAAATGAACCAACCACCTTTGGTTGATGGAAAGAAAACACACTAGAAATTCTTCTTTTGCAACTTCTCTTTTCAGACCATAATGGAAGATCAATTGCAAAGGAAGAATTTCTAGTGTATTCTGAGAAGCCTGTTATATTGCAGTTCTAAATCAGCAGTCTGCTCCAATAGATTGCCCTCAAAAACAAACACAACCCAGAAAATAAGATGTATGACAATTAAAACTGCATTATTGATCTTTTTTCTATTAATTTTACTCTAACTTCAGCTACTAGAGTTTTCAAACATTAATTGCAAAATAAATGCTTATCTCCATTTAAAAAATTTATTCCAGCCTGTGTGTTCCAAGATGTTGAATGAAACACAGATGTTGTTTCTATCATTCCTGATATCTCTGTATTGTGCCTTTCTAGTCAAATACAGTACTTGATGAGCCAGATCAACACAGAATTTTTAGTTCCCAAGACCAACGGAAGTCACATAGCCATTTTTACTCTTTTTAAATTCTCTTAAAAATAATCTGTTGGAAGGAAGTTAGAATTGTGATGAAGCAGGGTGGAAAGGAATTTCATTGCAGTCTGTATGGGTTGGAGCTGTTACATTTAATGTTCCAAAAAATAGTAAGTATTTCTTTAAGAATATATTACAATATAGAGACATAGGTTATTGCTTTAGATAAGCTAAAGGCTCTGCATTACCTAAGTCGGTTTTTGTAAAGGAAACATTTAGAACAATGATAGACTGGACTTCAATGCTTCCACATTTCAAATATTATGTCTGATCAGGAGTTTCTTAACAGCTAGAAAGTAAATAGATCAAAAAAGGCTCAAAAGGACCACTTACAACTTGTTGTTTAGATGTGATTTTCCCCTTTGGAACTTGTTTGCTTGCTTTGCTGCTTGAGCTGTGTAAAATGAAAAATGATTTTTTCCTGCTAAACAGTTCTCTGTCTTTTTAAGACTGAGCTCTCCTATTTCCATGAAATTTCACATAAGTAAATATTTCTCTTGAGAAGGCAAAAGGATCACTTCCACACTAAATTTCTAACAAGTGATAACTTTCATTTGGAAGCAGAAGAATAAAATCACATTTTGTTCTCTCTTTCTAATGACAGAGGGAGAAAAGAAGGGAAACGTGGATATTTTAACTGTTTATCCAAAACTTTGCTTATGTCTTATACCCTGTCTCTTGGAGTGACTTTTCATCATGCGTTAGGAAAGGTCAATATTTTATTGGCAAAGGGTGCTAGAAAGATTTATGTTTGACAACTGAGGCCTAGATGTGTAGAGAGGTTTTAGTGTCATTACACGGAGCATTTCAGTGCTTAACTCTGAGAGACGTAGATCCAATCCAATGTATAAGAGGGTTAAGAAACCTAAGAATTTGATGCAAAAGTCTGAAAACCTCAGTAGGTAGCCCCAAGCAAAGCACTGGTAACTCTATGGAGAGTGTTTTAATTCTTACCTCTCAGTTGTCTGAAAATGCTGTGTACTATTAAAGGAAAAGATGTTCAGATTTACTATTCTCATCCCTCTTCTATAGTTAGGTAATGAGGATCCTACTCTGAAAAGAGAAACAGTGGTCAATCTCTTCTAAAACAGATGAAAAGAAAATTGCTAGACTTTCTACTCATTATAATGGTTAGATGAGAAGCTGGAAAACAGTTCAAATTCTTCATCATTCAGAACTGGATGGAGGGAGAAAAGTGCTCTTTTGTCATTAGAAAGTTTTCTACCCATTAATCTGAAGATTAGTTTTGAATGGGTGCTCTTACTCCTCCCTCAAAATGTTATATTTTGAATGAATAATCAAATAATTTAGTCATAAGAAAAAATTCAAAGTAAACATGGCTCACTGCTCTCAAGATTAGGTCATGTAACTAAAAGGACCTGAGTTCCAATTCTTGCTGTAAATATTGACTTTGTAGAGTACATCAAGTAGACAATGAATTCAGTGGGAGTGTCATAATCACTTTTCTAATGCTTTGCTCACATTTCCTCTATCACAAAACCATAAAGTTTTTTTTCCAATTAAAGTGGATAGCTTTAATAAAAGAGATTAAGACCATCTTCACACACACAAAAAAAAGAGGATTGTTGTACTCTCATGGTTAATGTACTCAAAGGTAGTGAAAGCTAGACTTTCAAATCCTCTTCGGCTCTTGTATTTTCCTTTAATAGTCAGACCAATCGTCTGATCAATAGTTTGAATAGTCAATATTCAAACATGGTATGGGACTGACATTGTTTCCTTCTCCTTAGTCATGTTTTGAAGAAAAGCCATAGTCACCACTGCATTTTGTTCTTTTCTATTCCATACTTAAATTCTGAAAACCTCACATATTGCATAGTTAAGATGAAGAAATACCTAACAGAATTTTGAATAAGATAAATAACCAGCTACTTGGTTTTGTCAAGACAGTGGCATCTCAGCATTCACTGAAGCTGAATTTTTTAATGCCTTCAAAAAACCATGAGGTGCTTAAAAAACCATAGCTATGGGAAAAATCATATGCATAGTACCTGTGCATCAATTTTGAAGATTGCAGTCCTGCTGTGAGTTGTACTTAAGTGGGATTTATCTATATACTTTGTGAACCAGGTATGGTATCCATCACTTATCCTTGTTCCCTTCTGTTTCAGAAGAGCTGCCCTTCAGCTTTGCTCAGTTCATTGGACAAGGACTGGTATTATGCCCTACAGATAGAAAAGTTAAATCTAACTCTAACTAAAAGCCATGGCAGATTATACGTCACGCTTTGGTAACAAATGGGGGAGGGTCTCTAAAATTAGTCATAATGAAGGTGCATTATTTATCAAGCATTACCAAACAAGAGTTCTAGGTTCACAACTACTTCTATGATTCTGAGGAGAAGTAAAAATCTCCTAAAACCTTATATCATTGCAGCAGAAATTTTGCAAGATATTAAAAAGTTGAAAAGAATTGGCAAGGAGGAAAGAAGCACTAAGTATTGATTTGAAATACAAACTTTTTCATATTTTCCTCTGTGGAGATCACTGAGGAGTAGTTGTAAATTTCCACATTTATTTCAGTCTTCTCTGGAATCTCCTATATCAAATAGCAAACACAACATGGAAAACTGACTTTGAAGATATAATACTAATAATTTCTCTGGTTGTCTGTCACTTTATTTCAATGCGAAATGTAAATCATATATTTGAGAAACTGTATGATGTTTCAAAAACTGCAGTTTTAAAGCTATTATGTGTATAAAGCCAGTGGCACTGTTCAAAAATGAAAATTTAAGTAGTGATTTAAGTGTTTGCTAGTGATTAGAGAGGAAGATAAATCAAACTGATGAATGTCTACTGTACAATAATACCAGTTTTCTTGGTGATGAATATTCCAATGCTGTTTCTGCAAGATCTAATAAGACCCAAATACTTTTAGAGTAGGAAACTATTTTGAACTAAGCTGATTTACCCATTCACATAGTTCTCATGAAAGTTAAAGCGTTAATGAGTGGGGAGTGTTGATTTCTTGATACAGACAAATATGCTGAGCACATATAAAATCCGGAACATTATACTCAAAGGAAAACACATAACCTGTGCAGCCCAGCAGCTCAATCCTAAGTGAACAGTATTTCTCTTCATATAGTTAGATAAATCCAATTACTTGAGGGCTACATATTTATCAACCTGTTTTCCAGTTATAGCGGAGGCAGAAATAGACATCTGAGACACAGTGCCAGAATGGTCAGTAAATGTTACTACCTCAAGAAATAGTGGAGTTCCTGCAATTACAGTGGTACACTTCACATCTAGAAATAAGTTGTCCTTAAGCAGGGTAATTTTCCACAAAATAAGGTATGTCATTTACAATTAAATATCAGAAGCTTTGTGAAACTGATTATGACCATTTTGGAAACACTCAGGGAAGACACTATTAGTTTCAGCCATTCCACGTTGATGTTTTTTTTATGTCAGAGTTTTCATACATACTCATTTTTTGTGGGTAAAGGACATCCATCGTACTGTAGCAAGGGAGTTACTCTTTTGACCTGATACTTCTTAATCCCTTTATTTTATTGTCCTGGGAGCTGTATACAACAGATGTGACAAATGCATCTTCACAACTAGCAGAATTAGAACATTTAATGCCAGCTAAATTCCTGTGCCATAGTGTGCTTATGTGCAATTTTCTGTAAAAATAATACAAATGTGACATTATTTATGACATTTTAGAACTTTTAAGAAAATACAGTTTAGAATTACAGAAGCAATGGGAAATATGTAAATTATTTCTAATCCTATATGTCAAATGAGAGAGAATGAAATAACTTTTTTTTTCCGCTGAACATTTCAAATATTTCAAGATGTGTTCTTATCCTATATTGGGACAAGAGACATTTTCGTACACAACGAAAAATAAAAATTTTGCAAGGTCAATGTATTCCATTTCTGTTTACTGAAATTATCTAAAAAAACATAGACATGTTAATGAATGTTAAACATGAATTACCAGCTGTCGTTTTGATCACCCTACATAGCTTCATGGTCTCTGCAACTCAAATGCATAGTCCCTTGAGAAACTTTCAGGATCTCCTTTTTTTTAAAAACAAACAAACAAAAAAAACCCCCAACAGTTCCTGATGGTATTCTATGAAATGAACCATCTGTCAATGACAGATATAAGCAGTTTATGTTTCTATACTGCATGTTAAAAACTCAGTGTACTGTACCAGATCCCCATAGTGTTTGTGCATGGTCGAAGTAAGTTGATGAAACTGCTCTTTGAAACACTC
>NW_010538257.1:0-6453 GCF_000687285.1 Phaethon lepturus
CACATTCTCACTCCTCTCTCCAGTTGCAAACGCTGTGTGCCGGCTTTTTTTCCCCTTCTTAAATATTTTATCACAGAGGGGCTACCACCGTTGCTGATTGCCTTGACCTTGGCCAATGGTGGGTCCGTCTTGGAGTTGGCATTGGTGGCACTGGCTGTGTCGGACACAGGAGAAACTTGTGGCAACTTCTCATGCATGCCAATGTTCTCCTTTCTTTTGCCACTTTAACAAGGATTCTGCATGGCAAGTCCCACTCTGCATTTTCCTCCCTTCACTGCAGGACGTCCAGACACTCTAAGAGGTATCATCATGATCTGTGAAGGCCCTTGTTCTGACAAGCTCTCAAGGAAGGCACTGCGATTCGGATCCAGGCACCTATATTTAGACAGCTACAAAACATGTGTCTACATGCAAGGTAGCTATCAAAAATCCCCTTATACTTAATGGAAGTATAGACTCTACTCAGTTGCCCACACATGACTTGTGCTATTTGACAGGCCCTCAGGAATCTTGTCTGGCTTTCCTTTACTCGATTAGAAGGTCTCTGGTGCCCCACAGATTCTGTGTCACATCCACAGGGAGCCGGATGGTGACAACACAAGACCTGTGGGACATTCCACAGCATTCTGGATCGGGAACCTGAACCCAAACAGGATACTGTAAGACATCTCTCAAAGCCTGTGATAAAAGAAGTGAGCAAAGACCTAGATCTCAACTCCTAAATCTCCCTGAATCCCACAAATCCAGAACATAGATACACAGCTCGTGTAGACATTTTAATTTAGGTGTCTGAATGTAAGACTTAGTCCTAACATAGTAGGCATAATTTCTGTTTGCTCTTCTTCGTGTACATAAGTCAAAAGGCTTTCAAAAGTGAGTATTAACCTCTCTATGTGACGTATGATGTGGATAATACCAACAGACAGAAAAATGAAAACTAATAATAAAACACAGGTTCAAGATTATAGTTCAAATGCATAAACCAGTGTTTTTATATATTCTCCATTTCTCATTTTAAATGATGATGAATATGGAACACAAACATAAGCAATTTAGCCATGTCTACACAATCAGTCTGAATACCCTTGGAGACAGTCTTTGGAGACAAATTGTACCGGTTCCAGATCATTTTATATGAGTTGTTTATCCAGTCTTGGATAAGGCTACTAAATATATGAAGAACGATGACTGAAGGCAGTGGTGACTATTTAGCTATCAATCATATTAATGTAAAAAAAAATCATTTTGTAGCTCAAATCCAGTTGTGGCTTGTTCAGTCGAATCCAAATATTCTACCTTCTATGGAAAAATGAGAATGAGAATGAAATTAGGGATGAAGTATACACATTTACTTGTCTTAGATAATAGTAGAAATGACCTAGAAAACTTTTGTACCTAAAAATAAATTTGAATAGTGCTTTTGTGGCAAGCTGAGTGGTGCAGTTGACATGCCTGAGGCATGGGATGACATCCAGAGGGACCTGGACAAGCTCAAGGAATGGGCCTATGTGAATCTCATGAGGTACAACTAGGCCAAGTGCAGGGTCCTGCCGCTGGGTCGGGGCAACCCCCAGTATCAGCCCAGGCTGGGAATGAAGGGATGGAGAGGAGCCCTGCCGAGAGGGACTTGGGGGTCCTGGGGGATGAAAAGCTGGACACGAGCCGGCAATGTGCGCTCCCAGCCCAGAAGCCACCCGTGTCCTGGGCTGCCCCCAAAGCCGCGTGGCCAGCAGGGCGAGGGAGGGGATTCTGCCCCTCTGCCCCGCTCTGGGGAGACCCCCCTGCAGGGCTGCGTCCAGCTCTGGAGCCCTCGGCACAGGAGAGACATGGACCTGCTGGAGCGGGGCCAGAGGAGGCCCCAGCAACGCTCCGAGGGCTGGAACCCCTCTGCTGGGAGGACAGGCTGGGAGAGCTGGGGGGGCTCAGCCTGGAGCAGAGAAGGCTCCGGGGAGACCTTCCTGCAGCTGCCAGGGCTGAGAGGGGCTGAGGAGAAAGGTGGGGACAGGCTTTTTAGCAGGGCCTGTTGCAACAGGACAAGGGGTGATGGTTTTAAACTAAGAGAGGGTAGATTAGACTAGATCTAAGGAAGCAATTTTTCACAGTGAATGTGGTGAAACCGTGGCACAGGTTGTCCAGCGAGGTGGTAGATGCCCCATCCCTGGAAACATCCCAGGTCAGGCTGGACGGGGCTCTGAGCAACCTGCTCTGGTTGCAGATGTCCCTGCTCACTGCAGGGGGTTGGACTAGATGGACTTTAAAGGTCACTTCCAACCCAAACTATTCTATGATTCTATGATGTCTGTCTCCTGACCCAGTAGATGTGTCCCATTTTTATCTTCTTTCACTCTGTCTTTACTAATAAGTTCATATTTCCATTGCTTGTTCATTTTTGTACCTTGAAAACAGATACCTTTATCACACAGACTTTTTTGGTACATATTATATAACCTTAGAATATTTTCAGTCACATTTTATACTTTTTCTCAAATTCATCCACAAATTTCCACCATTCTATTAAAGATGATTTTAAAAGTGTTTCATTTGATGAATGCATTACTTCGTTAGGAAACCTCATGGAAATTCATGTGCTTAATGCTAAAGTGCCTCCCATCCCACACCCATTTCAATTAAAGTGTGACATTGACACAGCCCTAATGCCCTCAGCCGCTCATTTGACACAATCACATGCGGTGATATCTCACCAAAACAGGAAGCTGCTTTTGCATCTCGTTTGCATTATGTATTCATTTTAAGATTAGTCACATGGCTAATGAGCATCTTGGAGGCTGTCCAGTTTGCTACACTATGTCATGCTTCCTTTCCTGCCATTCTACTTGCATTCACTTTCTGTGATATTGCCAAAGACTGTACAGAGTGTAAATCGCTCTTATCCATTAGTTCCAGAAAATTATCATATCTGCTACCCTTGGAAATTGTTTCTATTGTTGACTGAAGTTAAATATTAAATGTGTGCTGAAATAATTTCATTTTTATGAAGTGCTAACATCTGAAATTTTGCCCACATACAGCCTAATAATAAAAGAATTTCCTCCTTCCCCTCCCCATTTACTTACAAAAATAATGTTTCTGTCTCAGAATTCTGAATTGTAATGTTTGTAGCAAGTCTAAAATACAGTCATATTCCCGCTTTATTTTGAAGTGGCATTAAACTCAAAGTCATGGCATTAAAATTAGCACTTCAGGTAGCATTTAACTTTTTAATCAATACTTACTCTACATTTTAAACAAATACTGACACATCTATTTGTATATGCACATTTATTTATATCTTTGTATAATATCTGCAGTCTGGGTTTCTCATAATCGTATCAGATTTTCCAGCCTGAGACAACCAAATAAAATAAATGACAGTTTCATATATCAGAAGAGACCATTTATTGCGATTTTTTATTTTGACACCCTATGTCTGATCCACACCGTACAGAGGACTTCTCTGAATAAATTCCTGTTGCAACAAGATTGCAGCACGCACTTACTTACCAAAACAAAACAGAACAAAAAGGAGCCTCTTCCCTCAAATAATTCCATACTAGTCTTTAAAAAAGTATTGGACTTAAAAAGGTGTTGGACTATCCGTCACAACATCCAGCAAATGCTTCAAAAGGATAGGTACTCCTTCTATAAATGATATATACAAAAGGGAGAACATGTAAATAATTATAAATCTATTTGCATTGCTCTTTGAGCATCAAAATTAACACATTTGAAATATATGTATGTATTTGGCATACAAATCTATGAGCACACATGACGTAGCAACTGAAATATCCTTTTAACAAAAATTCTGCATCATCTCACGGTAGCAGCAGCTTTCTATGATCAACAAGATCCCCCGTAATATTTAAAAAATGTCAGTGGATAACAAAAAAACTTCTAAGTACAAAGCATCATTATATTTGAATTGTATATTTCTACTCTATTGCTAGAGATATGAGTCACTGTAGAAAGAGAAAACTGTAATGCATTAGTAACATAAACTTGAACCACAATGAAAAGGAATGATAGGGAAAAAATATGTTCCTAGGGACTATCACAAAAAAAGGGAAAAGTAATGCCTCTGGATTTTTAATGCTACATGATTATTACTCGACAATGTTTAGGATAAATTCCTAACTGTTTTTGGAGGGAAGCGGAAGTGGGAAAGGGAAGAACATTTGTCAGCATGTTAAAGTGAAAGGACTCCTCTGTATTCTCTGGTCAGTAACAGTACACAATTTTCACCATAGCCTCATGTTGGACTATACAAAAGAGAAATATCTTCTCACCTTTAGACTTCCTCGCTGTCTTCTCAGTTTATTGAAGAAGTATAAAATAAAAACAAAAGGGAGAAAAAAAAATCTCCTAAAAATCTTCAGAAGTCAATTGCCCATGGGTATGCTTCTATGGAGCATGGAATAAGTCAGGACATAAAATGTGTTTTTATACCAAAAGGATCAAACTTCAGAACATTTCTTAGAATTGAAAAGATTTAGGTTTTCATGAAATAAAATTTGAAAACCTGTTGGCACACATTTATTCTTAAATCAAAGAAAAAACTGTGTAGATTTCTTGTTTCAGGTTTTTTATGTGTTCCTAACTGATCATACAAGACGGTTTTGTGGATCCTTTGTATGGACTGAATGTGGTTTGGTTCTGCTTTTCAACTAGAATATCAACCAGATTATATCAGTCCTACACTCATGTTTTTTGGAATGGTTTATTGTCTCCTGTCCTCTTTACCTAGATGCAAATATGTTTCACAGGTTTCTACAGAAATGAAAAACAGCTGAAATTATTATTCCACTCCCATGTCAACGCTCAAGGTGGACAATGAAAAGTTAAAATGGACAAAGTTATTGCAAACGTTTAGTAGCCTCAGGGGTCATTGAAGTCTCCTGTAAAACTGCAAATGATAGACTTCTGGGATTTAAAAGACAATGATGTTATTTACAAAGGCCCCTGCATTCTACAGTCCCTCACCCCTCGATTTCTGTTAGGACAGCCCTTAGAAAAAGCCCCACCAAATGCAAGGAAATACAGTATCAGTTCTGTTAGCACTACCTCCTTAAATCATGGCTAAATTTGCGCAGTCAAGTATCATGGTCACTACTGCCATAGAAAACATAGAGAATGGAGTTGCTGGTGCATGAAAATTAGGTAAAATATGTAGGTGTTTATTAGATTCTTATGTCCATGTAAAGCAAAAGAAACAATAGACCTTATCTTAAAGCTCAACTGGAGAATAGTGGACTCAGCAGGTTGGTTAATACTGAAAATCCATGGATTATCATTCAAACACATCATAGAACTTTTTTGTTACTTCCAGAGAATATCACCCTCTCAGTGACACCTATGGAAATTGTTGTTCCTTTAAATAAATTTGTCTTCTCCAACACAAATAAAACCACAGGTAGGCAGAATATGTTATTTCCAAAGAAGTACACTAATATCTGAGGTCAATATGCCCAGAGAAGTTCAGGACACCTCATGAGCTCCATAAACAAGTTATAAATTGCTGAGGAATGAAAGTAGCCTAAAATGTATGACACAAAAGAAAGGCAATATATTGATATCCAGAGAGATGAGTGATCTCAGACACAGCTGAAAAGGTATGTTCAATTTTCTGCTTTGCCACTCTGCCAGAGTGAAAGTGGATTTCATATGTGGCCTGTTTGTGTTTTTTTTTTTCTTTCCTTATCATCTACTGCTGGGTTACTGTGAGAAACAAAACTCTGACTAGACAGATCACTGTTCTGCCCCAATATGATAACTTCCCTGTGACACAAAACATCTGTTTGTGTCTAGCTACTTGCGACCTTCAAGGAATAACCTCTCCTCTAGCAACTCCTGGCATCAGCATAATTTTGACCTTGGATATTTTCATTCTGGATCATCTAATATTTTTTTTGACTGATGGAATTAAAATATGCCTACCAGTGGATGCACAAAAACCCATGAGATTAATCCTGTGATTTGAGACCAGGGGCTCAAAAGTAGTAAAAGCAAGCTCAACAGTATAAACTTTTTCAGTGTACTGAGATTTTTAAATGTATTTGTTATTACAGATCAGATAACAAATGATTCCTTCTATTTGGTTTTTTTGGTTTTATGTCCGATTTTGAGGGGTCATACCACAAAGTTACCCAAAAGGAAACATACGTACTTAGCCCAAGATTGCTGCTGTTTGGTACATGTTTTAGAGCATGAACAGAAATCAGCCTTTCTCAGGATGTCTTCAGCATGTTCTGAGAGACAAAAGTGCTGAACAACTAAAACTCAGAGTCATACTTCCAGTTCTGCCTCTAGCCAGCTGTGTGAGTTTGAAGTCAATATTTCATTTCTCTGTTCTCTATCACCCTCTCTCTTCTCCTATTTAGAGTGTTGGTTTTACTGAGTAGAAGCTGTCTCTTACTCAAGGAGACCTTCATCCTGATTAGGTCCTCTAGGCATTCC
>NW_010538257.1:6484-32869 GCF_000687285.1 Phaethon lepturus
TACTTACAATGCATTGTAAGTTTTCCTTCCCTTTATGATTATCTATTATTCATATTGTGGCAGTGTCTAGAGACCAGTAAGTTAAGGTTATGACAAGATACAATAAATGGACAAATACAGATGGCACGTAGATAGTTAATAATAAAGATGGGTGTATGTACATAACGTAATGGTCAGTAACTACTAATGCTCCTGTTTTCCAATTAAATATAATGATTATTTTTTCCTAAGTGCAACAAATGAATTGTACCAATTCTATTTTACCTTCTTTATAGTTGACACATCTAATTTTTATTTTGTAATATTTTTTAATGGTTATAAAATTACTAGTTGCATGAAGAGTTTATGCATCCTTTTTTTTTTCCATCCTTAAAACACCACAATTTACCAGTAGTTAATACCCAGGAAATGTGGAATACTATAGAAATAACAAATTAAAAAAAAATACTACCATTAGCTGCTCTACTTAGCAATGCAGTCATTTTATAGAGGCTAAACCTGAGTTTGAAATATTAAAAAATTTCAAAGATAACAAAAAATTATTTTGGCTGGGGGGGTGGAAAAAGTTTTTTTTCCAAAGCAATCTTTGTAAACATTAATATTTTTAGTACCTCCCACCTATCAGGCCCAGATTCTGCCATCTTCTCCTTAGTATAAGTAAATATTTCACCTGGATAGTCCCTATAAATGCAAGGATTTTTTAGTATCAGTAAAACTAACTAATAAAATCACTCTTAAATGAATAAGCATTCAGTACTGCTGATTTCCACCTTGAAGTTTTTGCATCCCTTTTTTTTTTTCCATCCTTAAAACACCACAATTTACCAGTAGTTAATACCCAGGAAATGTGGAATACTATAGAAATAACAAATTAAAAAAAAATACTACCATTAGCTGCTCTACTTAGCAATGCAGTCATTTTATAGAGGCTAAACCTGAGTTTGAAATATTAAAAAATTTCAAAGATAACAAAAAATTATTTTGGCTGGAGGGGTGGAAAAAGCTTTTTTTCCAAAGCAATCTTTGTAAACATTAATATTTTTAGTACCTCCCACCTATCAGGCCCAGATTCTGCCATCTTCTCCTTAGTATAAGTAAATATTTCACCTGGATAGTCCCTATAAATGCAAGGATTTTTTAGTATCAGTAAAACTAACTAATAAAATCACTCTTAAATGAATAAGCATTCAGTACTGCTGATTTCCACCTTGCTGTCATATAATTTTTTTACTACATTCATTTGTATTAATAATTATAATAGTGCCTAAAAGATGCTCAACATCAAGAAAAGAACCATTTGACAACCATTCTTGACATCATAGAGTCACAGAATGGCTGAGGTTGTCAGTGACCTCTGGAGATCCAAAACCCTGCTCATGCAGGGCTACCTATAGCAGGCTGCCCAGGACTCTATCTATAGTTTTGAATATTTCCAAGGATGGAAACTCCACAGTCTCTCTGGGCAACCTATGCCAATACTCTCCTGTACTGGGGAGCCCAGAACTGGACACGGTATTCCACGTAGGGCCTCAACGTGGAGTGCTAGATCACCTCCCTCAACCTGCCGCCAACACTCCTCCTAATGCAGCCCAGGATACCATGAGCCTTCTTTGCCACAAGCGCACATTGCGGGCTCATGCTCAACTTGACGTCCACCAGGAGTCTGGCATGATGTGCACAGATGATACCCAACACAACAACAGGAATCAGGGCTGTTCAAGGCATTAAATTCCCTGGGTTTATACTCTGTAAGTATCTTCCAAATTCGTACACAGCTTAGAAGGGGGAAAAACATTTTAAATGTTTTAGAGAGACAATTTTTGCCACATCCTTTTTGAATTAACTCTTTTAGAAATAGAAATTCAGCCAACCAGAATTCATCTCAGATCTCTCTTCCAGCTGAGACTGTCCCATTGTAGTCCAACCATAGAGTCATGCAATAGTCAGCATATAAAGTGTATTTCAGTGTATTGCAGGTACATGGGAATGTTTATCATTACTTAAGTTTATAATGCAGGTAAACCCAATGGAGTTAGCAGAGTCTGTGATCCCAGAGCACAACTCTAGTATATTAAATTCAGTAGTCACTTGATTTTTCTAGAGAAGGTCAACTAAGAGTTTAATAATGGCAAAGATTACTAAAATAAAAAAATAAATAAATTAAAAACACACTCCAGACTGGAGTTTTTATATTATTTCAGTATTTTGAAAGACTGCTTTCTATCTTGTAACATCTTTGGGTTTTATTCCGCGATTACAATTGCACAGATATTAATAGTTATAGAGCATGAAACCACAAGTCTGTTGTTGAAAGAGATTTTGTACAAAGCGTTTCAGGAAGGAATAACTATGGTATGACCATGACACAATTTAATTGTCATCACAAAATTAAGGTTTCATGTAAATTTTATAAATCATGCTCCTATCTAAGTGCTATTTAGGAGCAGCTTCTCACTGCATGGAAATCTCAAATAGGCAGAGAGATTAAAGGGCTGAAGAAGAGAATAATCTCTACTCACCTATAGTTGGATCATGATAGTCAGGGAACCGATGGCTTATGAACTGCATTGTCATTGCTGGAGAGGAGAAAAACAGGGAGGAAAAAAGAATGATATTACTGTCTTTAAATGACAACAGGGAAAAGAACAAGCAGAGGATTCAGTCATCCAAATATCAGTTAAGAAAGTGAGCCAAAAGCCTGTTTTATGCCTACAGCTGCAAGAATGCATTGGCATTACAGTGACAACTAAGAACTAATAAATGGGAAAAAATGCAAATTAAACTTCTTTATTTGTCTTCATTTCACTTTTTTAAACTGTATTTTATCATTTTATGCTGTATTAAAATGTTACATCTTTTTAACACTTGGTAAATACTGTTAACCTGATATTGTCTACAGATGAAAATTGCCATGAAGGAAACAAAATAAAATTTACAGGGCTGATTCGTAGAAGTTTTCACGATGTTACAAAATGCCACTAACTGCAGTACCTGATTTGATTTCTGGTGCATTTTAGGAATACTTAACTCATTAAACATGTTACAGCAGAGAAATGCTCCTGTTAACCACCTAGAGCTTAATTTCTTCTGAACAGATTGTTTTATGGTTGTATATTACCTGCTTTCAGAAATTTTAGGAAAGTTGCACAAGTCTTCAGGAAAATTGCTTTGCATCATTTGGAACAGGTGACGCTCTGGAAGTGAAATTCCAATTTATGTAGAAAGCCAGAAGCATTCATATCCTGTCCAACCATGTTTCCAACATACCAGCTAAAGTTTATGGACTTTGAATAATCATGAAAGTAGGCTTGGGTATTCAATGGTCACAGTAATACCATCAGCTATTGGAAAAACATGTGAAGTTATGTTATCTTTGTTGGTTTTCCTCAGGAGTTTGAATCTCAGCTCATTTGAAAAGGAAAGGTATCTACCTAACACTGAGAGCTGTGAAGAAAAGACCTTCAAAAGTTAAATAGGTGAATTCCAATTAAACAGGAGGAAGAAAAAAAAAGAACTAACAGATTTTTTAAACTATCACTTGGTTTTTAAGCCAATTTCATTATTCTAATTTTTCATGGTTTTTTTTAATGCTCGCATTAAAATTCCTCCATAGCTGCTGTATGGCCATTTCATTAAAAAAAAGTACCTCAACTGAATGATAACTACGAGTCACAACACCAATTAAACCAAACATAAGATACTGCCTTATGTCTTGAACATCTCAGTTACCTTCAAAAGCAGAGGTTATGAACAAGAAATGTGACATTTTAAAAATTCTGCATATAAATACACCCATTCTTAGAACAGCATTGTTTTAGTTTAGTGTTTGTCCTCCTTATATTTTCAAGAATCAGAGGGCTAAAGAGATAGTTTTACAAAATGATACAGACAAGAAGTATTAAACATTTATTACCATGTTAATAAATTATTGCTTCTTTAGTGTAGACAAATATAAATGTTAAGAAGCCGCATTATAAATTCATAGTAACTCAAAGAGGGTAACAGTTTAAAAAAGGCTCATTCAGGCTATACATATTATAGGGGAATAAATCTACGTGCAGTGACACTCGTGTCTTCTATATTGTCTGTTGTCAGATGCATTACTTTTGAGTACTGTTTATGTTTGGACACTTTCATTTCCAGGACACCTGGTTTTTTAACCACAACAGATTTTTAGGCATCTCCATCTGATAACTGTTAGTGGTTTATAAAGAATAAATTGATGTTTAATGTGATCTGCCTAGTTTGCTCTGAGAAGCAGAGGCAGCTAGCAGAGATGCTGTTCATATGGTTTATGCCTACACATTTTGAGCTTTCTGAGGGCCTGTACCACAAATGAATTCAATTTGTTTCACCACTTCTTGCTCTTTCTTGCCAAGATTTTTTTTTTTTTTTTTAAAAGCAAACTACTCTGATCTCATTTTGTTTCCTTTTGGAGCTATGCCTGCATCACAAAATCTGTTGTTACAACTGAAACGGAAATTCTCAGAGGACACCCAGGACTCATGGTAAACATTTTTCTTCTCTCCTGAGACAGCCCCAGATCAATACATCGTTTATATCCTCATTAAATATGAGGACAGAAGTAATTTGGAAATATCCTACTCATTTTCTGATGTAAGGTGCAAAATGTTAGCCACAGGGACGTGTAAAATTTCTATCTCCCAGACCACTCTGTGTGAATATGCATCATCAAATCTTTCACAGGAACCTCGGCTGCACACAAGGCTCTAGAGGCGGACCTGAGGAGGAACTTATGTCTTGTAATGCCCAGTGGAACAATACTGAATTGTACATGCCTGGTCCTAGTCTCATTCCGGAGCTCTGCATGAGCGGATTTGGCTGTATATGAGACGAATCTGGAGAGGTACGGAATTTGAGAAGGGTCTTCACAGAAGCGCTCTCCATAATGAACACATCTTGCAGTCAGCTGGCTAGGGAAATTGTGAATAAAAGCTTCCTTTCGCATACATGTTGTCCCACAACTTCTTCCATGAGAGCCCTTTGTCGAGGGCTCCTCCTAATCACCAGGGTAAGGAACCTCTTTGGCCTCTTGGGTGCTCGTCACCTCCTGCGTAGAGAGTAGCAGTCTCTCCCAGAAACAGGTTACATGGGTTTGTTTTCTCAGGAGGAATTGAGGCACACTGTCTTTTTAATCACTGAATTAAAATGTAAAATAAGGAAACTGGGATATAAGAGGTGGGACTTGTAACCTATCTTCCTCTGTGTGTCCCTTAAAAAAAGAATTAGTGTTTTCTGTTAAACCCTACTGAATATTAGTGCAGCAAGCATTTTCAGAGTAGGCATAACAGACCACTTCCCCAAAGGGAAAGGAACAACTAGCTTTTGGCTTTGAACAACAAACCCCTTACTCCGTGAGGATGGAGGGTAAGGAAGTATCAAATCATCACATCTGATGTACAAAAACAGTGGTGTCCAAGACATTCCACAGCCTTGGCTGCTGGACATGCAGAAATTAGTTTGGAATGCTGGTCAGAAGCTGGTGGAACACTTCCCAGAGAAAAAGAAGGCTCAGTCACCGCTGGCATGAAACCACAGCTGGAGCCTCAGGAATTGGACCTGCTTATAACCAACGCTGGGCTCCCCAGCAGGACCTCTGCCTCGGCTGGAATACACTGGCTTCTTCACCGATACTCACATCAGCTCCAAACCCATCTCCCACATAGAATTAGTTTTGAAAACTAATACAAAAATGGTATGGGTATTCCATAACGCTTTATGAAAATATTCTCCTTGGTCCCTCCTCTTTTCCTTATCCATTATCCTTTTTTACATATAAATTAACACTCACATCTAACAAATCCAAACCATTGTCAGATATTTTTGTGACCATTTTGTTTTGGAAATTCAAATAATACTGCTCCAAATTTTTACAGATCTATAAATTAGGGACCTTTAACTCGAATTTATGACACACACTCTACCAAAATGTGGCTTTAAACCAGAACATTAAAACAGAATGAATGTATAAAACTGATATTTGAATAAATACATAAACATGTAAAAGCAGTCAGTTAAAAAATGGTTAAAAAAAAACCCAAAAACTTTTAATCTACAGCAGATATTGTGAAACATTTTGAATAGCGAGTTGCCTGAAAATTTTTAATGAATATTTTATAACACTGTGAAGATCATTCAATTTAAATGGGGCATGTACATCACATGACAACTATGATAAGTAAAGGGATCATTGTTTCAGATGAATAGTATCTTCTTTATATCCATCTGTGGCTAGGCAAGTGCAGATTGCTTCAGCTGAATAAATGTAAGCCTGATATGCATGAGTATGTAACTTGAAATTTCTCTTGTGTTTTCAAAATAAAAAAGGGGTTCAGATCCTGCATTTAATTTTTAGGTCTTTCCAATTATGCTTATCCAATGTTCATTGATTATCCAGAAAGGTATACATAATACCTATGCTGGCACAGAAATGTATATGTTTTCTATGAAAAAGAAACTTAGTCCTGTCTGCTACTTTCAATATAATTCCTAGTCTCTTCTCAATAATATTTTATTTACCTCCAAGTAGGAAATGCCGTGCTTAGAAAAAGGCTGAGATTATATTATTTATTCTAGAGCATCCTTTTGATCACTGCAGCAATATTAAACTTCATGTAAAGAAGGTATCAACTTTTTAAAACATATGGGTTTGTGTGGGCGCCCAGGCCAACAGAAAAAATGTTTCAATACCCATGCAGTTGTGAGAGCAGGTAGAGTAGAATCCCACTGTCCTTCCAATTTGTTCTAAATTTGACTTTTACTGACAACTTTGAAAGTAGTCCTATATCTATTTTTTCAAGGCTGAAGAGTACATTGCAACCTTTCACAATATTCTTTATGGTAATGCTATCCCTGATCTGAATATCTCATCCTGAGCTTACTATCCCTCTTTATTCACCCAAAAACTTCCACATATTCATACTCTCCTGGGTGCTGTGTATGAACATATATTAATCCGTTTCCAAAAGAACCTTTACCCTCATCACAAAATCCTACACTTTAAATACTCAAACAAAACGACCACAGTAGTTTGAATTCACAGATCTGTGATTCCATATGGTTGATTCACTTCAGATCCACTATTCCAGTGCATCTTTAACTTGTGCTTTTTTTATACATATTGAGGTTTCAAAGATTCGGGCATAGACGACAGGCTTAAAAATAATATAATATGGTAAAGTCAGTGGCCTTAGAGATTAGTTCACAAAGTTCATGGGAAAAGAAGAAAGCATCTAAGTGCTATTAGCATAAAGGAGGTGGCAAAGAAGCTACAGAGTCTAGGAACAGTAGATCATATTAACGAAGGATGGACAACAGGAAGAGACTTTGTCACAGAAAAGTGATAAATATGTTAAAAGTTTAAGAGACATTCTTGCCTCTGTCAATCTATAAAATAAAAAACTTTCTAAAAACATGGCTAAGGCATGTTGAACATACCTGATTTTATTCTTTTGATAAGGTGTTTGTATATAACTAAATATGTAAAAATGCTGCAATATCAAAGTTAGACTATTTCAGCAACTAGACAAGCATTTTATTGCTACTATTTTATTTCTGAAATACTGGATAGTTTGAACACTTCTGGTCTTTATGATGGTTTCAAACCCACAAGACTCCATGTATAATTTTCTAAAATGTATGAACTTTTCAAATGTTCATGCCTGAAAACTGAATGTTGACTTCTGTTTCACTGTCTTGGGAAAATTACAAACATCCTTATAACTAACTCTTTTGGAGCTTTTTGCTCAATTTTTAGATTGACTTGTCAAGTAAAAAGTCTTTTGCAATAATTCTACTGCCCACTGAATCTTATCAAGTAGATTTTGTAATAACAATGTGCAAACATATCCATGATGAACAGTAAGAGGTGAAGACAGTAGTTTTTCCAAAATCTTATCTGCTCTCTGAATTGCATTAACACTCACAGCAACTTTGAATGGCTGGAGACACCAATAATGCTAGAATATATTAGGGGGGGAAAAAAAAAAGAAAAATTTAGAAAAACTCTAAATACAGTCTAAGGAAGATTTCATGTGTGTTCAATTTCTGTAAGTTTAATAGATCAAGGTAAAACACAACCAAGAAAAAGGAAAAATATTAAAGCTAAAGGGAAATTTTGCTGTGAAACAAATGGGAGATGTTAGCTATGAAGATATTTAGGCTACAGATTAGAAAATATTTCTGGGCACCAGATGAGGGCTTTTCTTAAACAGAATTCAAACCTGGATGGAAGAGGCCAGAAATGTCTTTGATTTTAAGGTGCTTCCTAAGTGAAAGGATTGCCTTAAATCAGTGACACAGAAGGTTCCTTTGGAGGATTTTGCCCTCTGTTCTCAATTTCAGGTGGGGAAAATGTTAATTTAGTGTATGATATTTTAATATAAATAGCACACATAATCAGGTCTTCAACTAATATCAGTGATGGAAATGAATGTTTGTTTCCCTAAATATTATGTGCTTTTGATCTCAAACATTTTATAAAGAGCCTCTTGCTTTCCAGGGAGAAATTTCCATACGGAAGACATTGCTTTGTAATAACCAGGGATAACTTAAATGACCCTATATGGTCATTTATGATATACTTGTGTAGGAAAAAAAACAAACAAGAATCTGAGAGAGCTTCATATATAATTCATGCAGTCAAAGCCAGCCCGTCTGCAGCCTTTGCTGTTTTGAACAAAATGTGTTGCACTTCTGAGGTACCGCACTGTTACCTTTTTTCCTACCCTGTACTAAGAAATCTTGTGAGATAGCAGACATCTCTATCAGACAACAGCTTTCCAGGTCACAAAGGACTGTGTGATTTGAGTATACAGGATATTCCCTCTGTTTTATTTGTATTTATTTTATCTATGCATGCTGCATTTTGATCACAATATGTTTCAGAATAAATAACTGACAGCAGGAGTCACCTGAACCAAAACAGTGAGAGTGAGAATGATGAAATAATGTTGTTACATTCAAGTGCTTTGCATCAGTGCGAACAAAAATCGTGAAACAACAGCTAAAATGTCAAAGGTGAGAGAGTTTGTTTAATGCCAACGGAGAAAAGATCATCAAAACCAGCTGTCTTCCATAATGACACGTAGCTAACTTGATACAGATGGAGACCAAAACCCTTATCTGGAAAAGCATGTGAGCGACCTGCTGCACTCTGAAATCGATGGGATTAGCCATTTTACCGTTGTTGAGGTGTGTGTTGTGTTAGATCTGAGCACTGAACATCCATAGTGGCTGAAGATTCTGCCTACCAGAAGGTACACGAGAAGTGTCTAGAGGAGTACCTGTATTTAGCCAAAAAGATGAATGAGGAGTGATGTCTAACACATGTTATTACAGAGTTTTAAGAAATTTTAAGAGGGCAGGGAAGGCAAATAGAGAATGATTATTTATTCTTTCACCATACAAGGCAATATTATCTAGGAATAAAATATTTTTGCACATTGAGTATAGTTAACCGCATGATTGTCCCATGACATGGTAAATGGGAAAGTGTATTAAAAAATCAGATATTTTTAAAACTGGTTCTAATAAACTCAGAGATCTCACCCCACGATAAGACACACTTATCCATACTGCTGAAGGATGTGAAGATTTTCAAGGAGAAGTTTTAATACATTTTATTTTGTTCATATATTCTTCCCAAAATAATCACTGCAGGCTAGATTCACTGATAGGGTGCCAGCCTAAAGGCACTGTTGTTCTGACCCAGTACACCCATTTTTACATTGTTATACCCTGTAAAAAATAGGCTAAGAGCTCTACCACATCTTTTCAGGAAGGAATGTTGTGCAGTCTGTGAGTTGCAATTATTAATTTTTTAGGTAATATGATGTATTATTTATTGAGCTTTGGCTGTGAATTGAAGGCAAGCTAAATTTTGTTTCTCTGAGTTAAATTCATGCTGGTGTACTAGAAAAATACAGAAGCTTGCTGTACAACAATCTAGTGCATATGCTAGGCTGCTGATACAGCATTGCTTTTTATACTGGTTTTTGCTAAAGTGATAGGTGTTTTGTTCACCTACCGAAGCTGAAGTCCACAGCGAAGAGTAGTCAGCATCAGAAAGGCAGAGTCTTAAAAGCCAAAACTCTTTAAATTAAAACTGTCTTATTAGAATGAAAATGAAACACACAAAAACCCCAAAACACATAAATTTTAAACAGAAAATTCAAGTTACTAGGACGGCCAGAAGAGAGACAGGCAACTCCTCTTGTCCATTGAATTACACTTACAGATGGAACCTTCTGTTAACTTGTGTTGACTTTGGCTTGGTTAGACTGAGTTGCAGAAAGGCTTCCGTGGTCCCCTGAAAAATTATTTCCATCACCTCCAAGGCTTGCCCATCTTCTATTTGCTCCTGTCAGCTCTGACTTTCACTGACCCATTTCATTTCTGGGAATCCACACTTTCTTGCCAGGAAAGTCCTGGTCTTTCTCTCCGTCCGGGACGTCCCAGCTAGATTGCTCATTTCCTTGTTAAAAAAGCGTAATACACAGAACTACTAGGGAAACATGTTAAAACAAACCTCAAGAGGAAAAAAAAGCAAACCCCAAAATGAACACTTAGGATGATTGAAATAGGAGAGCTAGTTCTGCTGTTTGGACTGCAGAACGGAAGAAAGGCTTGTTCAGATAATTTTGTACCCTCTACCATTGTAGAGTAAGAGCAGACTGTAATCAAAATGCATTGCAGTGGAGTTGGTGGTGACAGAACAAATCAGAAAACAACTTTCTTCGGAGAATATTCACAGTTTTATAATCTCCCCTCTTGCATCAGAAGGAAACAAAGGATTTGATACAGAAATCTGTATGTTGTGGCAATATGTGGCCCCAGGGTAAAAGCTAAGAATCGGGAAGCGGATGAGGAGAATCACTCCCTCAGAAAGAAAAGGTAGAAAAAAACCCTTTGTTTTGTTTTGGGACCCACCTTGAATGGATAAAGAGAAATCACTAATCTCAAAGTCTCTCTCAAGCTGCTTTTTTTTCACAAGCATTAGATGTAAAGATATGAGTTCTCACTATTTCTCCTCAAAGTGTGATCAGTGGAACAAAGACATATACTAGCTACTGGTTGCAGCTTTCCAGCAGGGACTGAAGGACAAAAAGAGAAATTGTGCACAGTTTCATCCTAGACTTGAGAAACTTTCAGGAAACCTTCAGCAAAAGTGCTCTCACTGCAGAAAACTTCCATGTCTTCTGAATCAGCACATTCTAGTGAAAAATGGTTGTCCTAAAAACTTCTGACTAACATTAATATCTACATCCAGACGCAGTTCCTGGTGCAATCTAGGAAGGCAGAAGGCACTGCATTGTAAAATTCGTGTTAAACATTCTGTTCAGTGTTTAAGGAAACAGAGAAGCAGATGAGACTTGTATTTATTCCCCATATAAGAGACATCACCATAGCGTGATACAAATTAATGATAATGACAAGGTAGATTGCTACCACTTATGCACCATTTCCTCCGTAGTACGTCCCTGACCCCTCCAGAAAGGTCTCCCACAAAAATACTGAACATTCCCTACCCTGCTTAGCCTATGCAACTTGACAAGGTGCATTAATAAACAGAAATTACTTCTGGTAAATGCTGCCATTAGCGCATTTTCCCACTGTGTTTCTTCCATCAAGTTAAAATGGGTGAGAAAACTTAATGCGTCTTCTACTGTACTTCAGCTAGAAAATCCAAGGGTAACTTGAGCCTTCCATTAGTGAGCAATCCAAAATGTAATGACATAAAAAGGTTTTAAACCAGTCTCCAGTATAATGTGAATTTTAAACGAGAATACATTGAATAAAGCTAGAAAGACTCACTTTTCACATATTATTTCAGAGAACAATAGAACTGATCTTGAAGCATTACAAATAGACATTTTCAATTAAAGTCAATGGATAAATCTCCTAATTTTACAAAGGAAGTACAGCAAACAAGAGATAAATATAGGGTAGTTCTTTATACAAGTGGGCCCTGACTTGCAGCTACCATTCTCAAGTATAATTACCTCACTGTGAAAAAGACTTTCAAGGAAGGATAAAGTCATTTCATTCCATGGAAAGAAACCTCTCAACACTGACATTTATTTCTCTCTCTTTTTTTAACTGCTGACACGTTTCCATGTAATGATGACTTGAGATGCTCTGACTTGGTTTACTGCTGTTTCAGGTAGTGGTAAACTGAGATTGTTTGCTGGTTCCCTAACATAAACCAGTGGTTAGCTCCTGTGATACCTTCCATGTGAAATTATACCCCGTACATCAAGTAGTGATGAATTGGCAGTGACAGCAGCTGTATTTTCCTGCGAGTGGGAGAATTGTTGCTGTTCTTTTATGTAGTACCAACTTTTCTGTACTTCAAACTTATGGTCTGGAAAATTGATGACACATCAAAGAGGAAGATACAGCAACTCTTCCATTTAAGCCCTCACAGAAGTCTTATTCAGAGTTAAAACACAGCTCAGCTCTTTTTTTTTTTTGCTTTTTTTTTTTGCTTTTTCTTTTACCAATTCTAGGGTTTCTTAATATGCCAGTTGAAGTCTTGGAGAGGATAACATGTGGATTCGCAGATATTGTTGGTAGTCAATTCCCTTTAGCTTAATAGGGTTTAGGTGTTTATCTGTCCTTGCTGATCCGAACCATAACCTGCATCTCCCTCAAAAATTCAAATCTGTTTTTTAAAGGTGTTGATGATTAGAATGATGAACTCGTTTCCTGCTACAGAATGAACATTCATTGAAATGAAAATACTTCGTGGGGACAAAATTGACTTGCATGAAATTCAGGAGACGAAACTAAATGAAATAGTGGTAAATTTACTGCTTTGGATTGCTAGTATCAAAATTATTCAAAGCACAGAGCTGATTTATTAATTTTACTGTTAAATATTTCATAGCATATTACCTATATTTACACTTCTACTATAAATTAGATGATTTATAGATAATTTTTCATCACTTTCATGTTCTTTTTCAAAATTTCTATTTACCAGGGTAGTTTAATATGTTGCCTTTCTCTTTCACTGCAAAACATAAACAAAACATAAAATATTGTATTTTGCTCACAAATTCTCTGATCCGTTCTTTTAACATCTGACACAATTTTTCTAGTGACATCAATGGTGTTCAAATCATATTTAAAGGAAATAGACTAACAAAGAAGGAAGCATTTCTGAAGACAGATCTAAAGCCAGAAAACTGACACAGGGACATGGCTAAATCACAATAAAAATCTGAATTCATCAAGTATATTTGATTATTCCCATAATGCTGTCCTCAACAATTTATTTCCTACTAATACACTTAAACTTATATTTCTCTCAGTGGAGATAAATATCACAAAATTTGCATTCTATGAGTTTAAAAGTGTTCATAACTACAGACATGACTTTGAACTGAAATATTTTCCTTGTCAGATCTCAGAGATATTTCTCTCTCAGTTAATTAGGCAACACTTCACAGTGAAGTCAACTGTGACACATTATCACTTATACCAACATGAGTTCTTACTGTCTTTTCTACTGTATCAGAAGAATTTCTGTAAGATTAAGGAAGGATGAGGCTCTTCAGTTGGTGAGACTCTGCAGTTGTTTATTCCCCTCTGCACGCACACATGCACACACGCAAACCAAAAAGCCGGGTAATTTTGAACTGTTACCCAAAAAACAAATCAAACAGTTGAGAAAGCCTGGAACTGAGGATAAATCGAGTCTTCTGGATGGGGAAGAAGTAGTTCTGTTTTGCTACCAGCACCACTTAGAGCATGGTTAGGCAGGGAAAGTGAAAATCGCAAAGGTAACTATATTGAAAAGAAATTGCTGGAGTAAGACTGGAATTCTGGGGCAATCCTGTTCCGTTGTAAATCAACTCCGAGATTTATCCCTCTTATTCAATACTCCTACAGTATTCAAATACGCGTTTCAGCTGCAATAGCATAAATGCGGGCAAGAGGAAAGCTATCGGTTTGCGCTGGCAGACTCTGAAGGGCCGCGGGTTTTGCGTGCCGACTTTCGGTGGCTGCCCGCCATAAAGGCTGCCTTTCTCATTCCCCTGCGAGACACCAGACTCCTCCTGGTAACAGCTGATGTATGTGTTTCCCAGAGCATTCCCGATATTGCTCAAAGACACCCGAGAGGCCCTAAACATTCAGCGGGGAGGATCTGACCTCTGCAGATTTTAGACACCCTGGAATAGACGCCCTACAGTTCTAAAGGACCTTGACATTTTAAGGGCATGGAAAGGGATATAGTAGCTAACCACCTAGAGGCTTCAGAAGCTGCGTTGATTGGGAAGAAGAGAGCTTCTAGATCTGGAAAACCACATGTAATTTAGAGACAAAACACTGGGAAATAATAAGCTATCTCAGAGGACAGTGCTGGCCCTAGGCTTTCTAGTACTTTTCCTTTACAAAGACTTAATAACCTCTGTAAAACTACTGAAGAAGGCTTATGTGATCGTGTGAATCTGGGGAGAGGTGTTTCTAGTTTTTGGCTCTGCTATTGGATCTTTATCCTTCGACTATCACCAACATCTTTTTTGCCTCAGTTTCCACACCTGCAAAAAAACCCAACCCAGTAATGCGGACAGAAAGCTCTGAGATTTACAGGATTTCTGCATGAGATCTGGCTGTGAAGGCATCCCTTAACTGTTAATCTAAAATTGAGTTAATAAAACCATAAAATTTTTAAGAACCGATTTAACCAATCCCTTCAACGTGAAATTATCTGGATGAAAGGAGGCAGGAGGTATAAGATCAAACACCTTACACAGCAAATATGAGTTACTAGTACAGTGGAGATGAAGAGACTATAAAGTACAAGGGCGATAAAGTAAAATAGCTACATATCTTCTCATCCTCTTCTCCCTCTTACAGTACAAACCCAACTGGAAGTTTACATCTGCCACGAGCGCATTCATATTGCTTGACACATGTCCACGCTACGTTATGATGATATATTGACAGCGGGCACAGTTGCAAGACATGTTCGGGGGTGAAAGGTAGCACTTCAGGCACTAAGAGGTGATTTATTATAGCATTAGCGTGACACTGAAAAGGTCAAAGCTACAAAACACATACAAAAGTTCTAGAGGGCTGGTTGTATTTTCACAGAGAAAATCTACATTAGCTAATTCAGGTTTGTACCCTCAGTGTGAGTAAGAAATGTTAAAGCTATCAATGCCAGCAACATGGAAAGAGTTTACAATGGTTTTTTCACTACAGCTGGCAAGGGGTTGGCTCATGACCCATAGAATAGGCTGGGTCTCAGTCTTTCATCCTTCTGGCGTAAACCCACTTTCATGTATTTCGTAATGCACTTTCTGCCCTTGATGCACTCGTTTATTCTGGCGTGAACCTAGCTGTCTCAGAGGTGTATGGTGCTATGTGTTACCTTAGCTCGATCGGTGACAGAAGCCGTATTTGGTCACCCTAGACCTTTCCGTGCAAGACCAGCAGCAGGTGAAACAAAACAAAACAAAACCCCAAAACTCCCCTCCACACAAACAAGCAAGCAAACAACGCAGAGTGGACTTAAAGGAGTCTCAAAATCTTCCCTCATGTTAGAGGCAAAAGTCTTCCAGGGATTTCTGGAGCTTAACTGGGAACACAATATATTGGGATGGGACTGATTAGTAAAAACAGTTCTTTGAACTGTGAAAAAAATCCTTAAAACCAAAATGATCTTATTCATACAAGGCCATAAAGACACGGATGTGTTTAGCCATTTCTGTATTTTCCTAATTACTCCAGAAAGTTGTTCCATAATCAGATCCCATTAACAAAAATAATTTTGTCCCAGGGTTAGGAGCTGTACCTCATCTGCTCCATCATAGGACTAAGATTTATGTTTTCCTAATCCCTGCAGTAATTATAACACTGAAATACTTACTTGGTGGTGCAGTGGCATCATATCTGTCCCTGAAGATAAGGATTTGGGAGCTGATGGGAAACAGCAAAGGAACATTTTCAAGACCCTGATAAGCTTATGACTACCTAAAACACAAGGCAACACACAGCTTTATGTTACAACAACTGGAAATGTTTCTTCATGTACGCTAAAAAGGATTTGGGAGGACTTTTAGAGGCTCAGTGAAGAAGATGGTATTGAAATAGTCCATATCCCAACAGTGTGATGGCACTGTGCTATGCCGATTCAGAAATGAGTCAGCTCAGTTACCAGAAAAAAGGAGAATCAGGTCTTTTTTGAAGGTACTTGCAGTGATATAGATGTGACAGAATGACTCATCTGTCATCAGTGTTTTAGTCAGCAAAGACTTTGGCTCAATGGCAAGTATTTATAACTGGAAAATAAAAGGTTGCAATCAAAATGAAGTAAGCAAAAAAGATCTGGATGTTAAACCTGTTCTATAACATCCAACCATGAGGTCATTACATCTGTAACCCTCAACACCATTCTAATGCTAGTATCTGTCCAAGTCCAACCTACTGAACAATGTGTTTTATCCATTTCTGGCTGTTCCAGATTCAGAGGATATAAATTTGCTGCAGCACTCACCTAAGCACAGAGTGATAAATCTCTGTCCATTTTCTTGTGAAAAGAATTTTTTTCATCCGTAGTGTTTCCTTCAGTGCAGGTTTCACCTCAGGTTTAAATGGCATGCATGATAGGCCTTGGGATCTTTTCCTTCGAGAGATCTTTCCATAAAGCTTTTGAAGGACATCAACCAAGATCCACAGAAATCAACGGGAACTTTTCCACAATGCCCATTCCACAATGTTCTTGAGTAGGAGCAAGTAAATATCTTTCGAAAGAAATTATAATGGGTGATATTGTGACTCCTCTGAAGTCTGAGTGGCAAACCTTTCTTTGTCGTTATTGAGGTTGGAATTTCTCTGATATCAATGTACGACTGTGGGTATTTGCTTTAACATCGTATAAGGGAATACATTCACTACCTATAATTTTGCTTTGGTTCAAATATATTTTCACACCTCAAAATTTTGATGATTTTCTATATGGAAAAAAACTAGAAGAAATACCTACAAAGCACAACCTTCTTTTTCTATTTTTTAGTTAAAAAAAAAAAAAAGAATCCTGCAGTAGGTAGGCAGGAAAGTATGAGAAATTCAGTAGGTATAAAATGACCTTTGCCAGTATATACTTTTCTACTGCTAGCATTCAGCGGTTTAGGCACTTCCTTAACTATTGATCACATCTGGCACAAAGTGTCGCACTCAAATTTCACATAGCTATAGAGTTGCATCTGGAAGTTTCTTTGACCCACTGTCTATCCTCCATGAGGATAGTCCTAAATTAGGCTATGATAGATACATTCAGCTAAGATAAAAAAGATTTAGAATTATAGAGGGTCTTCAAATCTGTGCATAGGTGAAACCCAAGCAATTATGGAGTACGTATGTCATGTTAAAATTATTTGCTGGCAACTGCAAATTGACTTAATCCACTTTATGATCACACGAAAGCAAGAGCTGTTAGTGACATTCAGGAGGTTTTTTTACTCAATAGATCACATTTTTTCTCAGAAGTTTTCTAAGCAATAAGGGAATAATTTTTTACTATAAATAAAGGCAAATATTTGCTGGAGGAAAAAAAACGCTAAAGGTACCTACAAAATTACTTCACCTTCCAGTTTCTCATCAGAGTGATCTAATCTGTTAGATGCTTCATCAAGTAAGAGCTGAGGAGGCTACTGGTCTTACGAGTGTCACCATGTTTATCCCTTCCTCTCTGCAGGCTGTATTTTTCCCAGGTGTAAAATGGTCAAAGTGATACAGTTTTTCTTTGCAATGTGAGTTTTGTGTTGTACTATAGAAAGAGCTATATGAAAGCTAAATTTTACAAAAAGAAGACATATTGTATTTTTTATTTCATACAGCTGGTCCGCATTTGTGTTTTATGGAAATTATGATGGATGAAATATTGACTACACTAAGGCCACTCCACTAAGGGAGTGGACATGAATTTCTTTTATTTTCTACGTGATAACCTTCCCTTTTCAGAAGCATTTGGTAATGGATCTCTCCTTAATCTGATACATTTAAACAACAAGTTCATTTAAGATTTTAATACTTTTAAACTTGAGAAAAATATCTGGAAAACAGAAACATTCAAGAAAGCAGAAATAATGTAAAAGCAAGACATAGTAGAAGTTTAAATTATAATTTACTTATAGATTTAATTAATTAAACAAAATTCTCATTATCATCTCTATATGTCTATCAAAATGTATATATTCTATAATGCATGTTCATTGCTACCTCTAATCATATGTGCTTTCGAAGTAAAAACTGGAGCACTTGTTTTACTTTAAATTCAGTGAGGCTATTTGTATGTTTAAAGATAGAACTATGCTTATGTGAATTGTCAAAATTGGGTATAATCTGCTAATTTGCAAAATTCAGCAATCCTCAGTGAGTTCTGTTATTATCATGTTGAATTAGCAAAAATGTACACTGTTGAAAATCAAATCAAACCAGTAGTGTTCTGGATAGAGTAAGATATTTAGAGAAACTGTCATAAAAAATGTATGTTTAGAAGCTAAAGAGTAAAATCTATTTAATATGCTTCTGCATTTTAAAATATTTATACATTCAATATATTTCAATTATTGACAATTATTTAGAGAAAATAAGGTTTTAAAGAAACTAATAGTGAAATATATTACCAGCCTTGTATATCATCTTGATAAATGGCCGATATGGTGGCACAACTAAAACTGTGAAGTTTTTTACTTATTTTATTGTAACTGGAACAAATTGGATAAAATATATCATGAAATAGAATTTTGTAAAACCCCCAATCAAGACGAAAATGTCCATCTCAGGAAGACCGCTATGTGATTGTCTATGAGTTGGTGCCTGGAAGCCAGTGGTCCTTCAGGGCATTAGCTGAAGAGCTCATTGCAGTATGCTATAAGGACAAGACAAACGTACATATAGGGTTCCTTTTCACCTACGTCAAAACCAAACTCTGGCACAGCAGCATGCAGGATAGTTTTGTCTTCTTGGCAGTTTGAGCACTCTGAGCAAAACAACTTTTTCTTTGTTACCGTAACAGAGGTCAGACAAACAGAAGGTCTGACGATGACTATCCAAAGAGAGATAAATAACCCAGGAAGCGGGATGAGGCAGAAAGCTTTATTATTAGTTTAAAGACTTCTGGAGGAGAGTTTATAGGGAAGCCGAGTAACAAGTTGCAAACAACATGAAATGTTTATGCATGTCTTTGGAACCCAGTTATTCTTCTCTGTCTTTCTGTCTTCCTCTAATTTACTGTTCTAATCAACAGACCTATTTCCTCCCCCCTTGGATACTACCAGCCCCCTTATGGGTTGACGTAAATAACAAAGAGCTCTAGCCCTTGGCTTCACCAATATGAAACACTATATACAAAATGAGTTACTGCAAATAAGGCAAAGGCTAGTGTCATAAAGCTGTCACCTTTACCTCCAGGATTTTCCTTCCTAATAGACCTACACACTTGCTTGTTATCATCCACAGTAATTTTTTTCTAAAATGCTGAAGCTGCTATTAGTCGGATACAAAATCATTTAGGGGCAGCGAGCAAAGGTATGTTTCCTTAATAAACAGCAGGGTAGACAATAACTGTTGGAAATTTCAGACTTATTTCTGCCAAAGAGAGCATGATTCTGCACTCCTTGGGGTTAATGAGAAAACTCCTGTATTCTGGGGAGCTGGGAAGAATCTGACTAAACTCTTCACTAAATACTCTCAGGTCATTGGGACGCTGAAGCAACTGTGTTCCAAGATACAGCTGGGGATTTCTCTTCATGGGTGTATCTATCTCTGCTCCCACCCTACCTGTTTTTTAAGTTACAGCTTGAGTTAAATTTACCAGCTATAAATAACAGCAGAATTAACCAAACCATGTGTGCACTACAGTCTAATATGTACAGCACAGCAGTTTGAAGCTGACATTTGATTTAGTAAGGGGGAAATCTCAGATGATTTTTGAGGTCTGGTTGCATAAACCAATCAAAAGTTCAAAGACATTATGATGAAGTGTGGCATTAGAATCTATTACATACAAATGCAAACATTCAGGCCTTATTTCAGTGGATGAGTCGGCTCAGCTGTATGAGGTCTTTATGGCTCTTTTCTCTGCCTTTTTCAATATTTATGATCGCTCCGAAATTCGTATTTATACTAGGGAGAGACTGCAGTTCTAGCCTTTGCCTCAATATAGACATAGACATCTGTGTTCAGCCCTAGAGCTGAATGACTTTCAACTTTGCTTTCTATCCTCTGGTCTCTACCTGCTGCTCACTGAAGTCAACGGATCAGTTTAAAGAGATCTTTGGGTTATACCCACAGCCCTAAAGCGAACATACATTTCAGCAGCTTGGGTGCACAGACTTGAGAAGGCACATGTTTGTTCCCAAGTTAAGCAGAACGAGTATCCTAAATGTCATAGATGCCCAGGTTTTGATTGAAGAATCTGCAACAGATAACCTCACCTTTAGAATAGATGCAGCAACTTACACCCAGTATTTAAAATTTAGTTGCATGAGCCCTCTGAGCACAACAAACATTACAGCAACCCCCTGAAGCTCAGAACACTGCCAATAACTGCGAATCACCATCTGGCCCAGCACCAATGGCTGGATCATTTCTGGGAAAAGACAATTTACAGAACAAGCTCAACTAATAAACCTCATGCCTCTCATGGTAAGAGACCTATGCTGAAGGTGCACTGACTCATGGGTTACAAAAACAACAAAGAAATGCTAATCTTTTGTGTCTCCTAAAGTAATTCTCACCTTAACCCAAACTAATTGCTCAAAATTCTGTCCTTCTTCTATGGCCCAAATTAATTCAAAATTTTGTAACTCATTTTATTCAATGATCTCAGCACAATTCCCTTTCAACAACACTCCCTTGTGTAAGCATTACTTAAATCTTCTTTAATGCCTCAAAGATGTTACAAACGAACTGTGTCTTGGACACCTGCGAGGAGCTGAATTTCAACCACTTACCTAGAATAAACTCTATCTCACAATTCTTCAGAAGAGTTATTTTTATTCCAATTTTCCCAATGTAATTCTCAAGCAAGATGAAATAAATACCTAGACACACGAGGAAGACTATTAACAGGAGACAGCTGTGATTTCTTACCCCTTACCACAATTCCACACTTCCTAGGAGTTGTTATGGAACTTTAGTGATGAGAGTCTGGTTTCTCCTGGTACCAAGTGAAGAAATGTCACTTATTATAATTATTGTTAAAATAACTATGTGAATGGAACATTACATATTAGTAATTCATAGAGAAGTACTCTTTGTCTTGGGTCTATCCTTTCTATATTTTTGTGAGATGTAGACAAAACTAAGCATTCGATTTGTTATCTGAAGCTCTTCTTTAGCATTAATCATATGGTCGAATTTGCACTGGATGCTGCAAAAATCTGAAGTGATGAATACTGAATAAGCAGCTAGTGGGATCATCCAACAATGTCATACTTCCACCTGCCCAGTTTTACATTGCAATGTTAGTCACAGAGTGAAAAACAGTACTAACTGTAAATGACAATTTAATTCTGTGCTCTGGTCACTTCATAAAAGTAGTTCTTAAAAGAGCATATGGTCCAAATGGTAATTGGACACACAAATACATATATATGTGTATTTATGTATGTATATATGTAGTTCTACTTGCACATATAGATACACGTACTTACACATTCCTTTTTTCTCTGGAGTTGACAACACTCTGTGGCACACCAACCTTGGCATATGAACTACATGGTGGGTTTAACGAATTTAGCACGATCTTGTGCTACCTTGTAATTCTTTAGATTTTCAACCTTTTATATGTTTGTATTACCTACATATTTATGCACACACTTGTACATACAGACACACATGTATATACACAAACGCATGTATACATTTTTATTCTGGAGCATATACATATTCTATATAGACAATTTATTTCTGCACTGCCATAATGCCCCACCTGAAGCACTAACTACTGAAAAGCCAGCGTAACCTGTGATATTCAGGTTAGCTCAAGGGGACAGAATGAGGGTCCATTAGTGTACAACTAAAAAAAGTGAAACTTGTCTTTCTTCAACTCCAGTGCCACTAAAAAAATCCATATTATGTGCCTGACGGGAATATTTAAATACGCTTTATGAGAGACCGTAGGTAAACAAATACATCTTCCTTTAGGATTCTGTAGAACATACACAAATTATACACTAAAACCAACCACAGTGTCTTCATTGTAGTTTGCATAACATAAATGTTTTCTTTTAAAAAGGCAGCATGCATCTTGCATGTTATCAGTTTAATCTACTTATTACATTTCCTGATAAAGACAGACATGATTTTAGGAAAAAATATTAGGAAAAATGAAAAATTATGAAGTTGCATTTTATGGTAAATGAAATTGAAACATGTTACTTTATCTGATCAAGTGGGAAAGTGTAAAATTTACATTTTGAGTTACAGCAGTATTTATATGGGAAATACATTGATTACTGTAAAGTAGAATATATAACGTACAAGATAATGAAATTATGACAAACTAGATCAACATCAAGCTTCTTGTACTTGGAATATTTACATGCTTCCCAGAGAATTATGTAATTTTGGGTAGAATATATGGATTAAACCCAAAATTTCATGCAATACACAAGAAAGCAAATCTGAAGTTAAAATATCATCTACTGACATGAAATACCCTTTACATAGTACACAGGCTGCCATTGTTCATTTAAGAGATGCTTTGAAGTCATACTTCAGGAGTCCTTCATGAAAAAATGAAAAAAACCCTCAAGGCAACTACATTTTGTATTTCAGTTAGACATTTTCAGCACTTTACTAGCCTTGAAATGGTGGTGTACCACTTACAAGTCGGCTCTAGCCACAGGTATGTTGTCTCTAATTCTGTCTTGTTTTTATGGTCACTACAGTCATGTCCACATAGCTAAATACATCAGCAAATAAAGAAGGTGGTACATTTTTGCAGGCTGAAATTACAGAACTTGCCAGAGTATCTTGTTACTAGTTAATGATACAGGCCTTCTAAGTCAACATGATTTATTTTCTTGGAGTGTTGTGTCAAGGTAGTAACTGCTATAAACAATGATGGATGTGCAGTGATTTCATAGTTTGTGTACCATTAAGTTACATAGAATCACAGCATCATAGAATGGTTTGAGTTGGAAGGGACCTTTGCAGACCATCTAGTCCAACCCTCCTGCCATGAGCAGGGACATCTTTCTCCAGATAAGGTTACTCAAAGACCCGTCCAACTTGACCCTGAACACTTCCAGCGATGGGGCATTTGTGACTTCTCTGGGCATCCTGTTCCAGTGTCTCAGCACTCTCATCGTACAAAAAAAAAAATTCTTCCTTATACCTAATCAAAATCCGCCTTTTCATTTTAAAACCATTACTACTTGTCCTCCCACCACAGGCCCTGGTAAAAAGTCTCTCTCCATCTTTCTTAGAAGCCCCCTTTAAGCCCTGGCAGGCTACAGGAAGGTCTCCTCCCAGAGCCTTCTCTTCTCCAGGCTGAACAACCCCAACTCTCTCAGCCTGTCTTCACAACAGAGGGGTTCCAGCCCTCTGAGCATTTTTGGGGGGTTTTTGGGGTTTTTGTTGTTGTTGTTGTTGTTGTTTTGGCGTTTTTTTTGTTGGGTTTTTTTATCATTCTGGTAGTCTCTGGTGAGTTTATAACACAAGACTGCTGGGCAGAAGAGATTTTCTCAAACTTAGAAGAGACAAATGAAACTTTCTGCTTTGCCATATACAGCAGCTTATCAAAACATTACCTGGAAGAGGATATACTAGTTGTAAACGTCTGTTGTATGCTTTTTAGAATGTAATATCCAGTTTAGTTCCTGTTCATTTTCTCACCTTGTTCGTTTGGCAAATGAACATTAATGCTGGAAATGATAGTTACAGACTTCTTGTTGCTAAATATACTTACTTTCTGCTTTTAGTGAATCCAAAATGAGTGTGAATGTCTATGAAATACTGCTGCAGTGACATATAAGGAAAAAACAATTAATGATAATCTTTGTATACGTCACTAAGTAGAAGATGCCATCATTAGATTCCTAGGTAAAAGCAAGGCCAAAGTCATACTTCAACAGTAGGGTGCTGCCAATCTGCAACGAAACAGCACAAACTGAAAGTGCCGCCTTTCCTTTTAAAGGAGGAGTATGTTATAGACATTGGACAGCTTTGTGCTCTTAAGGAAAATGTAAAGGAAACTTATTACTTAAGAATGTTTGTATGGGAACCTACCGTACAGGAGCTGTAATTGTCCCTTTATGTCTTCAATATCTCTTGGACATTTTTCTGTAGTTGGGTTCTCTTATCAAAGCTGGCAAAGATTTAGTGCATTTCCCTTACCTCCATGTTTCAGTTTCCTGAGTGTGACTTTTTGAGTCACTCTTTGTTTGAATTCAGTACCAAGCCCTCAGGTTGAGTCTTGAGCACATTTAAGTCACCTGTGCTCATGGAGGCAACATATCCAAGAGTAGAAATCTTGCTGCATAAGGAGCTGTTGCATTTTTGACCACTGCTTTCTGGGCTTCTCCCAGCTGTGATACCAGAGGAAGGGGATTTAGCTGACTAATCCTAGGCAACATGAAAGGTTTACCACATGGACTCCACCTACAGTCAAGTGAAACAAGCAGTTCTTATATATGATACCACTCGGTTTCACTGAAGAGGTGATAAAATAGGTCTGCTGGATCACATCCTGGAATTCCTACTCTCTCCATTGGGTGTAAGGGCTATTAGATTAGACTAGTTGTAAACAGCTACATTTTACATGTTTAAAGTTAAGCGAATTCCATAGGGGTAAAATCCTGTGCAAAGAGCCACATATCTTGTTCCTCTCAATTCTTAACATTTTAAATATTCCAATAAGATCAGCCTAAGAAATTACCTGAGAGCAACAGCTGAACAGCTGCTGGAGTATCACCACTGGATATCATGTTTAGCCTTAGAGTCGTCTTGTTGACCAAGGAGGAAAAATCCTCCTTCATCTGCTTGTCATACCTCTATTATTCAGGTACTATTTATTTGATTTTTTTTTTTTTACAAAGTTCCTTGCACAACACAGCGCTAATCTTTCCTAGGAGTTACTCCAATGAAAAATAATCAACAACAGCTATGATAAAAAGAGTGATATTAAGCGGAGGAAAGAACAAATAAAATCCCTGGGACTAAAGGTTCAGACAAACCTGCAAGAACTAGAAAGTCTGATTTCCACACTGTGGGCCGATGACAGAAGGTCTGTCCTGGCTACACTTTGTCGTAAACATAATGTAGATATTTAGCCTCAGAGGCTTTTTCTTGTCAGAGGAAACTGGAAAAAAGAAACAAAATCTATATATATGCAACCACCAATATGGATTTAGAAGTATTAAGGTCCTATACCATGATGGAGGCTATGGCATTAATAGGACTTTAATGACGCGACAAATAGTGCCTTTTATTTTTATCACATTATTTGCTGCAAAGTAGCGATACAACTATCGTCAGTACTGATGGAGTTGTTTAAGCTGGAAAGGACAAAAAGAGTTAAAACTGACAAGAACATTGGTGGAGCAAATGAGTGAAAAGCTGCCAACATAAAGCCGAAACTTAAAAAAAATAGACGTTTTAAGTGATTTTCTGCCACAATTGCACTGAAATAATCGAATGATTTGTCCTCCAGACATCAGCCCTAAGCAACATTGGCATAAACCTGTGGTACAAATTTAAAATTAGCTGAATTATGGACCAATTCTGGATCTTGGCAAGGCCTAATCCTGCAAAGAGTCTTTGCGATAGAGATTATTCAGCAAAACTGCTAAAGAATTTAGTTATGCAAATATTCAAGCATGTATTTAGGAAATTGTTTTCAAAAAAAAGCAGGATTTAGACATACACTTATAGCTGACTTTGTGTTTAAGTGTTTTAGAGAGTCTGTTCTGAAGCATGGAGAATTCATTCCATAAGAAAATTTATAAGACAGTTTTGAACTACTGAAAACAGGATCATAACAGACTTTTCATTTTAAGGTCAATATTTTCAAGCATTAAGTAGTGGACTCGACTAAATTTGAAGGTGTATATACCGAAAATTAGATCCCAGCCTTTTCAGAGTGAATCGAGTATTCAAAAAGGTCTTTCTGGTAAACATTATTCTTTTTGTCTGTTGCTACAGCATTTCCAGTTACTTGTGCGTTATTTTGTAGATAAGAAATCTTTTCTCAGCTCCCATTACTAAATGATGCCATTTTACTCAGCATAACACATGAATTAAATAACAGGATATAGTTTCAAAAAGAATACGTGGCACCCTCGGATCAGGTAGCACCCTTCCCTTGAAGCGTTAAGACACGTACATGATCCTCAGAGTGGT
>NW_010538257.1:32895-43226 GCF_000687285.1 Phaethon lepturus
TTCAGTTTATTTATGCTCACTTCGATGCTGAAAGACATTTCAAAATAAAGAACTCACTGAATGAAGAAAATTACATTTCTGAATGCTATTTTATTTTTATTTTCTAACATAATGATATCATGGATGTCTATAAGACTAATATTTCACACGTATATAACAATTTTCATACTACAACCTATTTAGAAATACTAGAAACTGTGATGTACAAATTCACAGGTAAAGAAAAATCCAGACGTGGTTTTGGTTTGTGAAACACTTGATCAGACAGTAAACTTGGAGGGTTAGCCTAGTATTTGTAGGAAATGCCCTCCAGAGTACAGAGACCTCTGCAAATCTGATGATTTAGCAATTCAGTACCATCCAGCAGCTTAACGTTTCAGTGGAATGGCTGGACTGATGTTTGCTGGCAACAAGACACATACTGGGGATCTTCTAATGCTGTGAGGTAGATGAATCAGGTCACATGCAGACTAGACAAATATATATATATATATATATATGATTGTGCTCGTACAGAAACCGGTAATAACTTTCTAGTGGGTTCCATGAACAGTAGAGTGAGATAAGTATTTTTCTCTGCCTGCTACTTTCAGGACTGTGTATATATGAATAGGTGTGTGTTCTTTATATAATCTTCCTTTATAAATAACATTTTGTGTCCAGGAAAGTAAGATGGCTCCTAACCTGTATGATGACTACTTTTGGCTAAAGTATCAAAAACAAAGACAAAAATCCTGCTTTCTTCTTCAAGGAGCCTGTCTTTAAGAACATCGGTGATAAATGAATGACAAAATATATGACAACATGGCAAGTCTTTTGATGAGTATCATCAATATTTAAAATAACGATACAAGATGACATATGCCAATGCTGATTCATTTTACCCTCCATCATTACTCTACCATGATGTAGCACATCAGTCAATGGAAAAAAGATATACAGGACCATACAGGTGATCAGATTGATCCGATTGATTGGTATATATAGAATCATTGACCTTGTTACGTCTGATGGGTGAGCATTTGTCTGACTGTCAGTTTTATTGTGTATGCCATCAATGTGATTGAATCTTGGGGCTACCTGAATTATAGTGAACATAGTGAGCTGTACTTTGAGGCAAAGAGAAAACTGAAAAATAAAGTCACGAAAAGACAAAATACGAAAAGATTTTCCCTGTGTATTAGCAGCTCGGCATATGCAAAGAGAGATGGCATGTGTCATGGATAAGTGCCCGAGCTGTAAATATGCCACTCTGGAATTCTCTCAGTATAAGCAGGGAAGTGCAAGTAAATTAAGAAAGAAGAGTTACGCAACCCAAATGCGCACCAGCGTATACAAATGGTTACTGCTCCTAACGATCAGCTATCTGCTTGGGAAAGGTTACAAGAGAGAGTTGTTGGCTCTTCGATTGGGCAGGCAGCGTTCGCACTGTGCTTAGGAATAGCTGAGCTGAGCTGTGTGCTGCAAAAGGCTGGCATTTCTTCCCTCCCTCTCCCCCAAGGATGGATGAATTTCCCCTTTCTGAGTGAACAAAACAAACAGATTCCTTCTGTGTTGGGAAAGGAACTCTACTCTTCGTAAACTCACCTCTTTTACATTTTCTGCTCAGGTATGCCTCACTGTGTATTAATAGTTTGACCCTGTCCGCACGTTATTAGTCTGGGTTAGTGATGCTCCTTCAGAACGTCTCAGAAAGTAGAAAATTGTGTGAAAGATTGATGAGCCTATAGAACAACAACAATTTTACAAAATTATTCGTGTCTGATACTTCTAGGTTTTGATCTTGGTATTAAAGACTACATGACCATTTTCCTTACGAGGCAAGCTACGCAACATCAAAGACATAAATTCTTCAGGCTCACTGAGCTACACAAGCTGAGGATAATGGCAAAGCTGTAGATGGATAAGAGTTGAAAATGTTAAGAGATAGAATTTTAGAATTTTAGAATTCACTTTAAATGTGAGTTTAAAAAAATTTTAAACTCCATTTTAGAATACACATCATAAGATATCTAAAAACATCATAAGATACTTAAGAAAAGCCAGTTTCTGGAAAAAAAAGGAAGTCATTGATTATGAGGGTGACAGGTTAAATGATTGAAAATAGAGACATTTTGACTCATCTGCATTATCATGAAATTTTAATCATGTATATATCTTCCAAAAATGAGTCAGCTAAGACAATTTATACTAACTACATTTTATTTAAAAATATATATATTTAATGTTTAGTGCACATGTGAGTTTTAAAAGATCATTTAAAGACCATTGCAAGAGACCTCCCAGTTCCTTCCTAAAAGTCTACTATGAAGATATGCAGAACATTTGAGAACTGTAAAATCCAGAGACAAGTTTTCATACATTCCTTTTACTTTCTCTCCCAAAAGGCAACTGAGTAGCATCTTTTTAATGTAGCTGAAGAATCTTCACTGTAAGAGGTGTATCCAAAGAGAAGACATAGATGATCATCTAGCAACAAAACATGCTGGCTAGGACAAACCAGATTCCTGAAGTTTCATTATCAGTCTTTGGATATGGTATATTAGATATGTGGCCCTGATTTCCCTACCCAGGGTATATTTAGAATTATAAAATCATACCATCATTCTGTTTGGAAGATGTCTCAGGAGGAACTCCAGTTCAACATCCTACTCAAAACAGGAGCACTGTATAATCATACTCATGCAACATAAAGACAAAGCATTCATGTCAAAATCATACTCCTTCATACAATACTCTGAAAAACAGAGATAATCAGCTGGCAAAGCAAAATTTTATCTTGCTTGATTTTATTTCCATTTATTGTGTTAAGTATCTTACAGTAAGTACCTTTTTGCTTTCTGTCATATGTACTTGGACAACTATCGCTGTCTTTAATTGCAGAGTTGCGTTTTTTCTCAGTTTAGATGTTTAGCTTATTTAACAGAGAAGGTTTCAACCATCCCATTCTTTTAACTGATGGGTTCACTGTCCAAAGCCCTTCCCTAATTTAGGATCTCCTCCATATTCAGTAAAGTCAAAGGAATCACCTCTATTTATTCCATTGAGCAGAGGATCAAAAGTACTACAAATGATTTCTTATTTTAATTGTTGGATTGTTTGGGTTCTTGGTCTGATGATTAGTTCTCAGTAGATGTACAAGCTATGTCTGAACATGTATTCATATGCAGAGCACACAGCATATGTCTGAAAGAACATGAAGGCTCATATGTTTCTTTCCATAAAGCACTCATTGAGTTTAAACTTAAGTAGGAGTCATCACCTTGATTTTCAGATTTTAGGCCTGAATTCCACTTTAAATGGTTGTGCCCAAAATTTCAACTTTCCAAACCCTATCTCAGCTGCCTGGAGAAACATCCATTCCCACTGTCTGTATTCTTTTCATTCAATTTCCCTTTTAACATATCTGCTCAAACATATCTGGACCTTCTCAGACGTGACTGGATCTGAAATTTGTTTTCATCTAAGTCCTTTGATGATTCATAAACTCAGGACTACCTCATCAAAGACATGCTCAGGAAGGATTTTAAAAGTCATACTTTACCATCTCGGAACACTCATAAGAAGAATGTAGCAGTGCTCTTGTAACCACTCAGTTATGAAGTCCCTTGAAATGAAAGAAATCTTTCAGCTGATTTCAGGTTACTTGAAAGAGACCTCTTAGATGGAAACGTCAACAGTAGGCACTGCTCTGCCTGAGAAAAAAAGCTCTTGAGATTCTTCGTTTGGGTGCCTCTGCGTTACTTCAAAATGGGACAGAGGCACACCTTACACTTCGGTGTACACTGAAGAACCTTTCAAGCAACATTCAGGGGATGAAATGCATAAAATTTGGTTGGCTTACTTCTTTTCAGCTAGGACAGGTTTTATATCCCCTGATAACACTGGTACATCACAGAGTGAATTCTTTTATTCACATTGTGACTTCATACATTCATACATATGTCAGAACCTAGCAATTTGAAACTGTGTCCTAAAGAAGGGTCCCATATAGAGAGGAGTAGACTTGGACTTAGGAGATCTATGTTAAGTTACTTCTTTTCAACAGAAACATTAGGTAAATTGATTAGTCCCTTTCTTCCTCATTCCTTACTAGATTTATCTACATGTAAAGAGTATAAGAATCAATTATTTAAGATTGCAAATAAAAAAATGTAAATGTATCTTAAATAGAAAAGGGAGTGAGTCCTCTATGAGCTATTCATTACTGCTGCCATTTTTGTTCAGTCTCTCCTCTCTCTGTCTCTGTTCAGTCTCTTCTTCTTTTTTAATGCAAGTTATTAGAAGAATTTGTTCATACAAAAGAACAGAACTTTCATTAAAATGGTCTGGTTTGTTTCTTTTAACTAATCTGTGCATTTTATCCAGCTTTTTATTTTTAATACTCAATCTGACTTAACTTTTCATTATTATATGATAATTAGCAGAATGCCAAAATCAGAATTAACATGGATGATGTCATATATGATGTGCTATATTTATGTGCTGATAAGGTGAAACGTTTTCCTACCGGTTTGGTAAATGTCTATATTCTCCATTTAACAAATCTGTGTATAAAGACAAAGGAGAAAAAATACTTATTATTAAATAACCTTTTCAGGGCAATGTAGTAGCTCACCAAACTATGCTGTAGCTGAACTGTTTAAATGCTGTTATGAATACATGAGGCTAGCTAGTCTTTAGAAAGATTAAAAAAGAGCAAATATTAGAATTTAATTCAATTTGTCCATTGAAATCTTCTTTAAATCCCTATTTTATTTTTTTTTCTCCATGTAATTGCTGACTTTTCTTTGTTACATTAAGAATAGACCTGGCTCTCCAGGGCTTTATTCAGACACAAGGGTAACCATTGGCTTAAGTATTGGACCTGGGTCGTCTCTTCCCCCGAAGACTATACCTGCACAGAAATCTCTTAAGTGCTTAATTCAAGTGGACTGTATATTGTTGTACCTGTGTCGTGGCTTAGCCCCAGCCGGCAACTCAGCCCCACGCAGCCGCTCGCTCACTCCCCCACGGTGGGACAGGGGAAAGAATCGGAAGGGTAAAAGTGAGGAAACTCGTGGGTTGAGATAAAGGCAGTTTAACAGGTAAAGCAAAAGGCGCGCACAAAAGCAAGCAAATCAAGGAATCCATCCCCCACTCCCCGTGGGCAGGCGGGGGTTCAGCCATCTCCAGGGAAGCCGGGCTGCATCACGCGTAATGGTTTCTTGGGAAGACAGACGCCATCACTCCGAACATCCCTCCACCCTTTCCTTCTTCTTCCCCCGCTTTATATACTGACCATGACGTCATATGGTATGGAATGTCCCTTTGCCCAGCCGGGGTCAGCTGTCCTGGCTGTGTCCCCCCCAGCTCCCCATGCACCCCCAGCCTTCTCCTGGCCGCCCAGCACAAGAAGCTGGACTGTCCTTGACTGCTGAGCAACAACCCAAAACATCAGCACATTATCAACATTTTCTCATCCCAAATCCAAAACAGCCTCACACGAGCTTCTGTGAAGAAAATTAACTCCATCCTGGCTGAAACCAGGACAACCTAAAATCAAAAGCAGGATCTACTGATGCTAATGGACACATGGCAGGAACTGCTCCCTCCTCCTTATCCTCTACTGAGAGATTTGTTTCTTATGTGAATACTAAGAAATACTACCTCTTGTATTTTTAATCTATTATTACGTTCAACTTTATTCTGCACTCTTGTACGTTTCTTCAAACTACAGTCCCACCATGATACTTCCATTTTCCACTCCCCTTTCTCCTACCATTATGTACCTTGGAAAAGGAAAGGAAAAGAGATCAGCTTCTCACAAAGCCTAAGACCACAGTTTGACCATCTCTTTTAAACTGCAGAGAACTGACAGTATAGAAACTATATATTAAAGTGGTGGCAGCTAATGTAAAACATTTTCATTTCATGACTTAAAGTTGTTTTCTTACATAATATCCATTCTAACAGAAGATAACATCTCACAGTAACACCTTATCCAAAGCCTGCTGAAATCTGTAGGGATTTTTCCACTGATTCACAGAATCACAAAACCACAGAATCATTAAGGTGGGAAAAGACATTTAAGATCACTAAATGGCCCACTAAACCATGTCCTGATTCATTAGATTTTGAATAAGGACATGACATCCCAGTTCAAGAAATCTAGAATTCCCAACGTTATCCAGCATAAAATATGCCTAAATTGAGATCAGTTCTTTCCTAACTAGGGAATCTGACTCTAAAACCTTTTGAAAGTATTAAGTGGACTTCATCACATTGCCCATCAAAATGAATTCTCAGTGACTGAATTGTCATTTTGCTGTGGTGTTGTGTTCTCATGCTGGACAAATTTTCCTCCTTTTACTTCCAGGTACTTATACCAAGCTGAGATTCTTCAACATTTTTATACAACTCATGAAGAAAGAAAAGAGAAATGAGACTTTTGAAGATACATGAATTTCATATAAGCTTGAAACTCATTTCCTATCTGGTGTCGGTGTACAAAGGACAGTAACAAAATCCTGTAGTATTTCTGTTGCATATTTATTGCTGCATGGGAAAAACTCCTGAGAACTGAGGAAAGATTAAGAGTAATTATACATGCAGACAGATTAGTAAAACTTTTGGTATAGTTAAACACGGAGAAGGTGAGCATTACATCTTTGTTCACAACCCTATGGTTGAATCTACATGAATCTGACCACTATCTTCAGCTGGCGTCGGCAGACCAACATGTCAACCACACGTTTATGTAAATATAAAGGAAAATCAACCAAATCATTTCTCAGACATTCAGTCAGACTGATCCAGCCACTCACAGAATACTCGGAAGAGGATAGTCTCCTTTTCAATTTATTCTTTAACATGGAGTGTCATATTATTGATTCTTTAGATTATTGCTATAAAAGAATTACTCTCAGAGTTTGTTTCTTTTTGTCTTCCTTTCAAAGTCTGATATTCTCAAGTGGATAATGATAAGACAGTGCATTTTTATGCCCTTTGCAATTACTGAATTGATTTTTGTAAAGAGCTGGTTTTGGAGCAACTGTGCATCAGTTTTGAAACATACAATATTTATCAGAGATTCGGCTTTAGTTTATTTTTATACATTTCAAGAGACTTGACAGTAGTAATCTCTATCTCATAAAGGGACCTTCTTGACTCTAATGTTCTCCACGTGTTTTGTAGTTGTATCAATGTGCTGATGAATGAGATTTGGAGCAGGCATCGTCTGCTGTGAGTCTGGAGGCTTGCAAAGGCTAGGTGGTTTGCATTTCTCTTGCCTGGAGCCTTCTGGAAACCCACGTACTCACTCTGTTTAACAGCACGCACACTTGAGCTCATTCAGGCTATCTTTTCGCTAAGTAGCTTTATCTGGTGACAATGGTCAAGAAGAAATGCTGATACCTTTCTCAGTGCTACTCGCATTTTAGAGGCCCTCAGCTTTTACGTGTTTCTTCCTGAGCTCTGGTTACGCAGTGAATGTCAGGGACTGATACGGTTAGCCAGGAATAGATACAGAAAGCAAGTCAGGGAAATACCTATGATTGGTCAAATAGTGGCCACAGAGCAAGAAATCCAGCAAATTACTACTTAAATCCGTTAATTTTTATTATTTATTTTTATGATGGTGTCTAGTGGAGAAATAGAGACCGAATTCTTGACACTACAGGAAGATCCCTCTTGGTTGACTCTCTTTAGGGACGAGAGGCCTTTCTGAGGGGTCTAGATAGACTGGAGCATTGGGCTCCACTCATTAGTGGGATGAAATTTGGCAAGAACGCATGCCAGATTCCGCACCTTGGACAAAGTCACGCTGGACACAAGTATAAATTGGGAGAGGAGTGACTTGAGAGCATCCCTGCGGAAAGAGATCTGGGGGTGCGGGTCGACAGCAGGCTCAATACGAGTCAGCGGCATGCCCTGGCAGCCAAGAGGGCAAACCGCATCCTGGGGTGCATCGAACACAGTCAAGAAATTCATTGACAGTACGGATCTACTGCTGAGAATTCAAAAAAACGTCTTTTCAGATACAGGCAGAATTTCAAATATAGGTCATTGCATAGAAACCTGAGCCTGTATGACCAATTTGACTGGTATGGCTAAGGATATTCCTTTTTGGAGCCTAGCATGTGCAAGAGAGTGCCAGGGATGACATCATATCGTTCTGCTTCTGAAAATCTAGCCCGCTGGTGAAGTATCCATTTACATATGACTAAATATGGCTTCCTGCACAAGTCTGTCAAAGTCTGACTGCATTAGAGATGTAGCATGAGGCAGAAGAACCCGACAAGAGCTGTCCTATATTGCAGTGACACAAGCATCATAATATGACACAGCTTTTGAAAGGTAAAGAGAAAATATCTCTTCTTTGCACAATAGAAAAAATCTGACCAGCTTTATCTGTTTAACCTGAATATGTTGAGACAGAGAAAATCACGGACAAGGAGGTGAAGTAATGAGAGTCTAGGAACAAGCAGGTGCATGATTTGGGCTCCCTTACTTCAGTTATGCACCACATGTTCCGCTCTGACACATGTGCACTAGCTATTTACTCATATTGCACGAGATGACTCCACCACTTGTTTTCAGGAAAGTAATTTGTTCAACTCAATTACTGTAGTCAGCCACTAGATAGTTTAAATTACGTATCACCTGCCTCTTATGCAAAGTTCTCACTTCATTTGTCTGTTTGATTGTTTCAGATGCCACTTTGTCTTACAGGAGGTAACATAAAAGGCATCAGACAGCATTTATCAAATACCACATTTTCTAGGTCTGATTATGTGCAAATTGGACTCCCATTCTGAGAGAGGAAAGGTAATCGTGGGGATAAGACTCTGTCCTGCGACTTGTGAGCTCTATAGTCATTTCTTTGACCTGATAATGGCTGATTATATAGTTTTCATTTTGATCCTCCAAAGTGTCTACAGCCATAACACTACTCCAGTTCTTTTAGTTGAAAACTCTGATAAAAAAAATGGATCTCAGTTGCAAGTTTAGAGAGAAGTACACGTTTACAGAGCCATTCTGCTTGTGGAAAATCAAATTTTAACAGAGATGAATAGGTACCATAATAAATAAAGGTACATCAACACCAAGATAGGCTGGAATTTATTTATCTAAGTAAGATAAGTAGTTTGAAATGGCAATTTTCCTTAAAAAGAAAATTGTTGTTAATATAGGTCTATACATCTTTGTTGAAATTTACTACATAGTGTTAATTGGTACTTACCATCAGGGCAGAAATAAATTCCTTTGCACGACCCACTCCCTTAGATGGATTACTTTTTGTCATTATTTAGGTAATTCAGCTCTGTAACGCATTATCTTTATTCTTGCACGAGAGAATGGAGACACACAGCTGTACTTGCTCTCTCCACAGAAATGCCAGAATTGCCATACTCCATAAGTTTTTTGCTCTCTGGAGGAATTAATTGGCTCGAATCCAAAGGGAAAGAAATATCATAAACTACAAAGTATTTGTTGGCTTGGGATGAATTTTTCATGCCCTTGGATCACTGACTGTCATGAATCAAGCGGCACAGAACAAGAGATCAATCAAGAGCAAGTGCCAGCGAAAGTGAGAAGCAGAGCAGACAAAGTGATGTTGATGTCTGAAGATATGTCTGCTCCGTGAAGCACTGACTCATCGTTCACCAAACTCTCTAAATATGGTGATACCATTTTGAAACTGTTGACTTAACTTGCTTCAGTGAAACTATGAATATCAAGTACCTAACTGGTAAGAATTCTCTGCCTGAATGCAACCAAAGCAAAGCCTTGCATCCTGTCAGCTACCTTCGATTCTACATTTCTGGAAAAATTAGCTACACTGTGATAAAAAGTATTCCTTACAAAGATGTAGTCTGTGATGATGCTTCTCCATTATGAGATCCTTAAAGGAATTTGCAGTAACATACGTTTTGTAAAGTAGTCTACAGAAATATAAGGTACCTACTGCAGACACAATTATCACTCTCTAAACAATAACTGATCCACAGTTTTGTCATGTGTAGAAGCTAAATTGTTTCAGATGAAAAATGGATTAAAAGATTGCAGGAGGACAGAAGGCTTACTGTTTGCCTCACTGAAAATAGAGAAGTCATAAATCTAACTTGCTCTAATAAAAGTGAAACACAATTGTAAACTTCACCTCTGGGCATGTTGAAGGCTACTGTATTGGCCAGCATTGATATTAGCACAGGGAACTCCGAAGTTAAATTCACCAATCTGCATGAGCTAAAAGAAACAAGCTCTTTAGACAGGGGACTGAAAAAGTCTCACATAACCAGTAGATTAATGTCTGAGGAAGACACAGAATCACAGAATCACAGAATCAC
>NW_010538258.1:0-49436 GCF_000687285.1 Phaethon lepturus
TGCGAGGCTTGGAAGCGGCAGCTTGTCATTAAAACATATAGGCACGTATTTCTGGCTAATTTAAACAGGGTTGTGTTGTGGTTTTTTCCCACTGATAAAAGCAGATCCTGTTTATACTGGTTTCCTCCCAGTGACCCCGCTCTCCTGCCTCCATACGTTGCGATGGGGACTGACCCCAGTGTTGAACAGGGGCTCTCCCTCAGCTCCTTTCTGCTGTACACAGGAAATATTTCCTTGGAGTGTGTTTATCCATGCTTTTTCAACTTTTCTGTCTTAAAAAAAAAGACTTTAAAGGGCAGTCCATGTGGACAGTGAGGTGATTTAACTGCTGCTCTGTCAGAGCATGGGAGAGCTGTTGTTGATTCTCTGGACATGACAGTGGACAAAAAAATGTGATACTATATTTGTTCCCTTTTTTTCCTTGACAATCATTGCAGGAAATGACACATTTTTGATGATCCTTATTTCTTTTGTGCACTTTTCTCGTCCTTAAAATGTCACCCTCCTTCCTAGAGTTGGGTTTTTGACCCTACTGGGAACAAGCAAAGTAGAGCAACTGGAAAACACAAGCAAACAGTAACAAATACTGTACAAGGAAAATGTTCAAAAGGATAGTTTTGCTTAAAAAACCCCACAATATCCAACAAACCCTTTAAATTTTGTTTAATGTGAATAAAAAAAAAAGCAAGCCCAAACACCCAACACTTGAGGTCAAATTACTCATTTTCCTTATGTTTTCATGAAAACATGTCAACCATCAAAATGAAGTACTGGGATGCTAAACTCAGCATGGGATGATCTCAACCAGTGGAATTTTGTAGCTGTATCTTTGCAGCTACACAGATTGCTGTCTAGATAAATATATCTCATCTAATCTACCCAGTCACATACAGAGATAAAGAAAACATGTGCCTTTCTCCAAAGTTAAGACTGGACTGAGATTCTCGTGTACAGGGGGATATTAATCACCTTTTTGATCAGAAAAGAAAGGTTTCTCCCAAATGACAAGATAGCAAATGCTATGAAGGTGAAGATTGGATCTACCCTGCCTCTTGCCCTCCTTGGGTAAGCTCTCCACCTCTCCTTATCTCTCCGCTCTCAGGAAGCCAAAGACAACTTGCCCCTGTTCCCAAGAGGCTCGAGCTGACATGGACTGCAGGGTTCGAATGGGATGCAGGGATGCAATAGCTGAGCTGGAGGTGCACCTTTTGGTGGGAGTAAGGCTGGGGCTGCCACCTCCTGTGCTGCTCAGGACTGACGGACCTGCCCCAACCATGCATAAAACCTTTGGGGTTGCACTGATGCCTTTCCCCGCCTAACCAGGGCAGGGAGAGAGAAGTTAACTTAGCAGATCTTAACTCATTAAGATCCAGTTGTCTCATTGCTTTCCATCTGTCTCCTTGTTTCAGTCTGAACCAGGGCTACTGTGGTTAATTTAAGCTATATACTTATATATATATATTTATACTAATGCACTTAAATAAAATTGTTCAGGTAGGTCTGCATGGAAGAATTGAAGGGCTTGAAGCAAACACACACGGAGATCTGCGAGCGCCTGGGACCTTGCCAATCTGTTGGGCTTGAGTGGGAAGGAGTAACAGCTCTTTCCATTCTTGACAAGTTCCATTTCCTTCCTCCTTCTTTTTTACCTTTTTTAACACTTTTGGGGCAGAGGTTATCCTAGGACTTGGGTAGTGTCATCTAGTGATGTGAACGGGGCTTTTTAAATAAGACAACAGACACATACACCCGATGAACAGTGCTTGTCACACTGTAATTACATGTTACACCTGAGTCTTGAAAAGGAAGGGCAATTTTTCGGTGCAAAAGACCACAGCTTAAAGGATTTTGCTCAACATTTGCAGGTACTCCAGGCTAACACAAGGTACACCAAGGAGAGTCGTACCCTGGGTGCACCCTTGCTCTGCAAAGGAAGATTAGCCCCGGTGCAGCTGCCTGCAGCATCTCCCGGGTCCAGAGCTCGGGGAGACGGATCCTGCTCACGTTCAACACAGAATAATGCTGAAATGATGATATTTAATTGATTGTAAAGATGGGCTTGCCTTGGCGTGGGCAGGCGATTCAACAGTCCTCTGGGAAGGCGGGATCGTTCTTCGCTGCATGTCCCTCGGAGGCTGTACCCAGCTGGAGGTTAGTTAGCTCTGGCTCCAGCTGACCCCAGGTCTTCAAGCATATTAAAAAATGAGCTAGAAGTGATTGCCAGAGATGATTCAAACCTGTGCTGCTGTCCTTCGTGGCGCCCAACGCGAGGCCCTAGAGAAGTTCCAGAGAAGGACGGTAATTGGGAGAGGTAACGGGCAAAACACGGACGGGGCGTTGCCAGGGAGCATTACAGCTGTGGGGAATTTTTCTTTTAATCGTGGTTAAGGGACGAAGGGTGGAGCATGCATAAATCGTCCAACTTTGTTGGTATTGTAATGATGTTATCTTGACTTTGGTGTGGGAATTCTTTTTGTTGATTAAGTGAGGTTTGTGAAGCTCGTGTGATGAATGTATATTTAATGATATTGTTGCGTTGTTGCAATTTTAGCTGAAGTCTAGGAAAAAAATCAGGCTATGCTTTGAACGTTTACGTCTTATTAATGAGGTGAGAAGGATAAGGATACGAAATAGCTTTTATTAGCTGACTGTTAAAGATGGGGGAAAAGAAAATCAGATGATCCTCTTGTAACACCTACCGAAAATTGCCCGGACAGATGCTGTACCTTCCCTTTCCCCTTGCCTTCTTGGTCCCCCAGACCATCCCAGCCACTACCGCATCAACACCGTTACTACATTTGCTGGTTTCCTCCTTTGTGTGTGAATGTGTCTGCTTTGGGTTTGGTTTGGTTTTTAACAGCTTGCTACCCTCCTGCAGTTCTGGTGGCCATCAGTGGTCCCCAGGCCACACGTGAGAGGGACAGTGGTGATCTGGCCCAAGCGCCCCTTTACTGAAGATGGAGTTACCTCTTCCAAACCCACCCTTCATGGTGGCTTGGTCCTCCTGCTGAGGACTCCAATGCCTCCCTATCCTCTCGGTTAGAAAGTCTTCTCCGGGCTAACCAAAACTTTCTCTGCTGTTATTTTATGGCTTGTTGACAGCTGGTGCAGAGACTAATCTATTACAATCCTCTCACGGGTTTTAATTTAATTTTGGGGCAACTGAATAAAAAAAGGCGAAATAAATGGAAAAAAAAAAAAAAAGGAAGAAGGTTACCAAGGGCACATGAGCTCCTTCTTTCTGGCTGTCTTACTGCAGTGAAGGTGCTTTTACAGAGCCTGGCTGTGATTAACGGTGAAGACTCTCAGGAGCAGAAACTCTTTTGGCTTCCCAGGCACAAGAGCTGACACGGCGAGTGGGGGGCGAGGCAGCAGCTAACAGGAGCCGCTCCAAACTCAAAACAAGAGGTGGAATAAAACAAGGTGGCAACATCTTTCGGGCCACCGGCAATCGGTGCCTGTCGACACGCGTGGGCTACAGACCTTCCAGGAGGAGCAAGCCTCTACCCAAAACCTCAGACAGAGCCTCTCGCAGCGGGCAGGAGCCAAGGAAAGAGGCCAGATTTTTTGTGTGCAAGGAGAACAGCTGCTGATATCGCGGCAGCCAAGGCAGGTGGGATGGGTAGATAGAACAAGCAGATAAATGTGGTTTATAGGGCTGGTTGGACATGTTTGTTATTTCAGTGGGAATGTTGATGTGTTCAAAATGAAGCATTCCTCAGGGATGTTCTTTTTTTGCCTTTTGCTCTGTTAAGAGCCGTATAATAAAATACTTCAATACCAAACAGAACATTTTAGATCCGCATTTCAAAACCCTTTTTTTTGGGGGGGGGGCGGGGAATGAGCAAAACATAAGACAAATTACTTCAGAAATTACTAACAGAATTAGCAGTTAGCAGTACAATTGCTAACGAGGGTGTAAAAAGAGCACTCACTGATGTATAGAAAATAAAATAAATAATAGCATAAAAGATAAATCACAGCATAACTAAATATTTAAATAAAAATGCTACAAAAGGTCAAAATTGCAACGAAGGGTTCCTCCATTATCACAGAAAAACATTTTTGTTGGCCGTTTTGTTTCTTTGAGAAATTTCACTTCCCCCAAATGTCAGCATTTATTTGCCATTACTGAATTTTTTCCTACCGGTTAGAAAATGAGACCATCAGCTACCTCAAATGGCAGGTAGGGTTAGAGCCCTGAACCAAAGCCCCTCTGATTTGTGGAAGTCTGCCCCTCATGGTTGACATTTTGCTCATAAATAAAAGTCCTGAGAAGCAGCTTTTTGAAAAGGATACCAAACTAGGACTTGGCCCACAAAGAGAAGTTGTCATGACTTCGTTCCCTGCCGGCAACCATAAGATAACCGTGAAACTTGAGAAAGTCATCGTCCCAATAGCTGCTCTTTAAATACACAGGGGATATAGGAGTTGGATAGAGAAATGGCGATGTCAGAAGCACTAGGAGGAGGGGAGGGTTAGCAAAGAGCATCCTGGGCGTTTGGCTTGAGGATTTCCCTTTGGCAATCAGGGGTAGGGGCCACTTGTAGGGCATGAGAGTCTTTGGGCTTGGAGACCACGTGGTGTCCAGCATGGTGCATGCACGTGAAGGCACCTCTGAGCTTGGTCCTGCTATAGACCTGTCCGTGTGTCATCACAGAATCACAGAATCACGGAGTCATTAAGGTTGGAAAAGACCTTTAAGATCATCAAGTCCAACCATCCTGGACATGAGGGCATGACGGGATGTGGGCAAAGGGAACGGCAGGGAAGGAGGAGGGGGAATGTGGTGTGGCCACAAGGAGAGAAGCACGTAGGGCAGAGGGTGACGCTGGGTGGTCATGGGGTTGCTGTGATGGCAAAAGGGTGAGTTGACCTACGTGTGTTAGTCCAGGCCAGGAGTGTGCTTTAGAAGCAAGGTAATGATCTTGATTCCAATAAAGCCCAAAAGTCTAAAACCTTTTGGTAATTCAGTTTGCATGATGCATAAACATAAACAGAAATAGAAATAAATATGTACTATTTCTATAAATTCAAGTCACATTGTAATTTCTCCCAGTAGCTTGTTTGCTTTTTTAAGTGAACAGAGGGACCTCCCAGGGCTCCACCCTCTAATTTAGCACAAGTAAATACAAACAAGTATAAATACACGACATGGGCTCAGACTAAAATTAAACTCTGCAAACTGGGTGCTGTTCTTCAGATTTGCTTTCAGTTAGAAATAACCAGAGTTACTTTAGCAGCTACCTCGTGACAGATTAAAAAGATCCGGGTTCAATGTGTGTGAGGTTTTGGGTTATTTTTAATAGCCACCTAAAATAATAGAGGATGAGGAATAAATGTTGGGCTCATTTATTTCTGGGGCATTAAGCAAGTTCACCCCCCTGACTTCCTCAGCTCACGTCCACCTCAAGTCAATAAAATTGGTGCTTGAAGCCAGCAAGGACACATGGCATAGCTACAGCCACGACCTGAGGGTGGCTTGCTGTGAAGATCTCACCTGGAAGAAAATCTTTCTTGCATTAATAGCTGCACTCGCCGTCTTTGTTTCTTATTTGCTCACGGTGGTTTTTCTGTTTCCTTTTCAATTTAATGCCGCGCGTATTACGGAGACCGAATTTTAAGCGGTACAAGCTGAGCTTGTACTTGGATAAAAGCACACGGGTGTCTTGTCTCCATGGAATGTTTGCAAAGCAAAGAGGGCGCGGGGGAAAAACAACCCCACCGCACCATTCTTTTTCTTGCTTTGAATGCCAAGAGCGAGTGGCGAAGTCGAACGGAGGCTTGTTCCTGTAGTCTCGCTCAGTACAAATAAGGGCGTTTACCAGCCCTCTGGGAACAAATTCTGATACCTTTTCGCCCAGAGAAATAATGGGACCGTCCTGTTTTACATCTTCTCAGAAATTTGGCCCAATATACCAAGATGCTGTCCAGCTGGCTTTCTTCTTCACCCAGCTCAAGCAAAACCCCTCCGGCAGAGCTTTGTCTTGCTGGTTCCGGCGAGATGCACCACCAGCCAGCCCAGTGCTTACCCCGTGCTCCAGATGTGGCTGTTTTGGGAACTCGTGTGCTACCTGGGAGCGTGCAAAGGCTGGACTGAGCGTGGCCACCTCTCTGCTTCAAAATCTTAAAGACATTTCTGGCCTGTAGCATGGGTAATTAGGGTCTGAGAGAGTTAGATGTCTTCTGTATGCCTCACTTTTTCCTTCTGATCAAATGTAATCCATCGCGAAGGGGAATCCTATGGTAGTACTGAGAGCAGGAGGAGAACATCTCCTTGTCCCTGTTTCAACACGTTGTTGATCAGCTCAGCCTTCCCTGACCTCCCCATAAAAGGTCAGAAATGCATTTCTGGGTCTTTTTGCTTGAACCCTCATGTGGTTCAGCTTCTGCAAATCCCCCCATTAAGCCAACAAAAAGTGTCCCCATGAGTGATGTTAACCTGACAGTTTCCTAGTTTAGGAATATTCTTTCCAATAAAGACTTTGCACATGTATAAATATCCAAAGTCATTAAAAGAGGAGGAGAATAATATTTCTAGCCGCTGGCCCAAACATTGCAATCTGATGCAACCTATGGAGTTAAAATTGGTAATGAATTTAGTGGCAGGCGTAGCAGCGGGCATACAAGAGCATCAGCCAGATGTTTGCTTTTAGCATGACACGTGTAGAACAGGCTTGTTCTCTTCCCCCTGGTGCTAAAGTGACTGCGTGGCTGCATTCTGATTTGGAGGCCAGTGGGGAACATCAGCTTTGTCTTGGCTACTAAAAGTGAGAAAACATCGCTGATAGCTCTCAAGTTCAGAGGCGAACTAGGTCAGAGTAACCCCATTAAGACAGATTTTCCTGAAGGAATGTCCTTACTGCAACGGCGAGGCTGTTTGGATGGCAGCATCGGTTTCTTATTAGTTGTTCCCAAGCGATTCTGTGCTGCTTTGTCATTGCAGCCAGTGGACTTGGCCTTCCAGGGCAGGGCTTTCTGTCGGCAAGCGGAGCCAGGGAGGAGAACGGGTCATGATTGATAGATAAACACACGTTGGGACCCCACAGCTCGAAAGAGCAACTGCTTTGGGGGGCAGTGACCATACGCAGGTGTATTGACCAGGTGGATGCCCATCCAAGGATATCACACATATGATGCCCTTGCTAGGCTTAAATATGAAGCCCTTGCAAGGCTTAAATGAGATGTCTTGAATTAGACTTCCCTATAGTCCACTATAAAGATATCTCTTTGGGTGGGAAACGGTACGGAGCTGCAGTTCCCAAATTTCTTCGCTGGTGGCTTTGCATCTCGCTCACAGCTTAACAGCTCAAGTGCTGTTTCTGCAAATGAACTTCCTGGGGTTTGGAAATCTTCCACGTGGTTCCCAAACCCCGTGGAAGTTCAGCAACCTCACCGGTGCCTGTGACACCTGGCTGCTGTAGAGAAGGGGAAGTAGTCATCTCCTCTTCTTCTGTGCTGCTCCAAGGTGTTTGAGAGAACACTGTCAGGTGAACTTTTTACCAGGGTGTTTCTGAAGATGAAATTTTTCAAGCAACCAGCTAGTAATTGTAGCATATAGCCTATTTCCCGATCTCCCAGGGAGGAGGGTGGGAGATCCAAACCCCAAATACGGGATCAGATCTCTGTTCCCACTGGTGAAAGGCCAGCCTCATTTGCTGAGGGTGTCTTTCAAATTACACATCCCAGTTGGTAGGAAGGGGTTAGAGATACATTTCAGAAATATTTTACATATTATCCCCCAGTTAAAGATAAAGAAACAAAGGTATTAACCAAGATCGTTCAGGGAAAGGCGCCAAATTTTCTGTCTCCACTGTCAGATTTCCTGGATCACCCTGGTCCCTGGTGAGCCAGGCTCGGTTGCTCCACAAGGCCACAAGTAGCAACGGCTGAGAGAGTTGAACTTCAGTCTGAGGATATCTCGACAACGTTCAATGTACAAACAGCCACCATTTTACAGAGACTGTCTTTGCTTGGGGCTAGCCCATGTACCTCCCCCCTTTTTCCTTTTTGAGCTTTTCCTTGGAAATCAGGGAGTCCTTGTCGCACGGACACTGTCAGAAGGTGGTGGCAACATGCCGGCAAGATGCCAGGTGTCAAAATAAATATCTCAGGGCACTTGGTATGATCATGCTTTCTTCTGGTGATGAATCTGTGGGGTCTGTATGCGTTGCTCCCTCTCAAGAGAAATCCAAGTCTGACATGTAAGTCAGGAGCAAACTCACAGAATGTACTATCCAAATCAATCTTTCTGATCTTGGCTATTAGGGATCTTGAAATCTAATGAGTGAATCAGACGGAAGACATGACTCCCAAAGAATCATGGAAATTACTTTGGGGAAGACAATGAATAATCTTCTTGCGTCAGCTAGCTAAAGAGCTAAATCAGGTCAAGGAAGATCACTTGTTATTAAAACTATCATCATTATTTTTAGTAGGGACTAGAATATAAATATGCAGAGAGAAAAAGAAGAAAAATGTATTTCCAGAAAAGCGTGTGTTATGAGCAGCTTGACAGTCAGCGGGAGAAAATGATACAGACCAGAGGCAGCAGTCGGGAAGGTGGGGCAGGGAGAAATTAGGAAGGCCACATTAAAAACGGTAGGAAACCAACGCAGATGTTTTTCCAGCTCTGTTCCAGGAAGGAAACAGGATTTGCTGTTTGCTGTGCCGTGTTTAGATAAAGAAGCATCTGTAAAATCCAAAAAGACGTCTTTGCTCTAAAAGCTACATTGCAACGCTGTTAGATGGAGGAAGCCTGGAACAGTTTTGAAGTCTGCAGCTGCTTCCAGCTTCTGGTTGGGAGCAGTGGCTGATCGCAGGCCATGATGCAGGAGCAAAAAGGAAAGTGCAGTAATGTAATACAGATGTTTCAGCAGTGAGTGAATCCTTGGGTTTGACAGCAGTTCTCCGGCATTCAGGAAATTACTGTGGTTAGAGATTAATGCTTTCTACTGCTCCGCTTTCCTTCCAGGATGAGGGAAAATAAAACACGGAAAAACGAACACAGAAGTTATCGAAAGCTGGGAAGCAGTCATAGAGTTTGGTTTTTTCCCCTCACGGTTAAGGTCATGTTTTTGCTGCAGAAAGTGTGAGAAGCAAATGTTTGCCTTAGGTTATATTTGTTTCTGAAGAATTTAACAGCCAACCGCTAGAGCCAACAAAGACCAGAACTCAGGTCCTCGCCATCCAGGGGTGCCTCCTAAATCCAAATAATCCTACGTAATGGGATTTCCTTAGCACAGCAGTGAGGGGTCAGGAGAGAGGGTGAACTTAAGCAAAATTAGCATGAATGCTAATAGTGTGTTGAACGCTCAGAAAATAATTTTTTCAGGAGAGCTCTTAACACCCAGCCAAAATTACCAAGACATGAACTAAAGGAGGGAAAAAGGTCTGGTAAAGATATCAAACACAGAGATATCACCTCTGCCTCCGGTTGGAGCAGGAGCCATACACCTGTACACTCTGGCGAGAGTATAGGTGGTACGTACTCGCCAGAGTATATGGCTGTATTACTACCTACCTGCTCTGCTGTTACACTCTTCCCTAGGCAGCTTGCTACTAGACGGAGAAAAGACTCTAGACCTTTTTCTTGTCCCAGCAAGGCCACTCTTCATGTTTGTACTAGGGGAAGAGGAGGAGTGAGGCCACTGTATGAAAAGATATGTTAACCTCTTCCCCCCAGGATTTCCCATGAAAATAAAATCAAGAAATAATTGGAGAGAAACCAGAGATACAACAACTTGCCACAGGTCTGGCAGCAGCACTCTGGTAATACTTAGAACAGACTTCTGGTCTCCTGGGTTTCCAACAGGCTTCATCTTCTTTTCGTTGTATTGGTGTAATGAAACTTAAAACATATGAAACTGTGATAAAGAAGGGAGCTGATGGCAGAATTTAGTGTAAAAACCTCTTTGTGTTCATAGTTCATGTAACTGTTTTTTGAATACTTCCATGGGCATCATCTAATTCTTTAAAAGTAGCTATCTGGATTGAGATTAAGAAAATCTCTTTGGCTTCGTGGAGGCAAAACTCATTTTGGGGGTTTTTACAGCATGCTGGAAGAGCTGAAGCTGAATGTGGTGGGAACTGTGTGATACATTCAGCTGAAGCAATGCCTTCAGGTGTCAGCTGCAGGGATTGCAGGAATTATCTCCTTTCACATTAGATACCTAAAAATGTGAAATGCAGTGAGCTCTTGCAGTTATGATAGCTATTTCCATAAATACCTAGGATTTTTATAAAACAGCCCAAAGCTCAGTAGAGTAAAACAAAGCACCACAAAAGTTAGCAGTAGAAAAGAGAACACAGAACATTATGGCACATTTAAGAACTTTTAAGTGTAAATCCTTAATATTTGGATTTTCCCACATCTCAACTACTACGTGTAACTTTGGCACCCTTATCTCAAAGGAGGTAGAGGAAAACTATAGAGGAGGGCTGTTATCAACAGTTTGTCTATGAAGTCTGATTGAGTGGGATAGACTCCTCAGTCTGGGAAAGATGTGCTTAAGGGTGAGGATAGAAAATCAAGGGGAATGGAGGTGCTGGAGAAGAACCAGCTATTCCTGGTGTTTTCCAAAGGGGCCATTGCATGAAACTAGTACATGTCAGATTAGAAAGATACAACAGGCTTTCTTGCCCAAGGATGTTGTGGTACAGGAAGTTTATATGACTCCTGGAAGAGTTTGCACAAGTATCTGAAGAAAGAGGTTACTAAATGAGAAAATTACTTCAGATTCAGGAAATATTCTGAGCTGAAATTAACGGTAGACAGGGGGAATGTGCAAAGGAAGTGTCACATTTTTGTGCCATGTTCTGACTCTCCCTGATTCTGCACAAGGCTGACAATTTTAAAGCCAGCTCCAGGAACGTCGCCAACAGAGTCCTTCCCAACCAAAGGCACATCTTTAATGACTCTTTGTCACATTGAAGAACTATGTTGTTACCCTCAGCAGTGCTCTGTTAGGGCTGATGTGCCTCACCAACCTGCACTACCCCACCCATCCCCCTGATCTACCCCAAAGAACAGTCCAGAGCAAGACTGATGGGCTCAGTGCTCCAAGGCTGTGGGTGCCAGGGTGTCCAGGGAAGTGGACCTGCCATCGTACCAGTCCCACTCATGACCCCATGACAGACTTAGTGGGTGCTCAACTCTATATGCCAAGCTGAAGGAGGTGGGCAGGATCTGGGACATTCTGCTAGGAAGTAGCCTTCAAAGATCTGTCACAAGACTAAGGCAAAGGGTCTAAAGCTCTTATCTGAAATCTGCCTTGGTCATCTTCCCTTTTCTGGCTGTAAGCATTGTATTTTCCCATAATGACTGGTTCAGGATCACCAGACTGGTTAATGAACTGGAAAAATTTCATAAGAGATGAACCCAAACTGGAATTCAGCCAAGAAACATAAATGGTTCAACTACCTGATTAGGAGATGAGCTTAAGCCAATTTGCAAGAAAAACCAGCTCTGTGGGATTTAAGTCAATTCTTATCGTGGTCATCATCTTAGGACATGAAACGTAAGAGAGATGAACCTCCATGTGGTTGGCAAAGATTAGAAAATGTGTTGTTTCCTTCTCATATGATATGCTTAATTCCTAAGTATCTGCTGGACAGCTCGAGTGGATTCTTTGCAGGGCTGACTTTCCCAAAGCAATGCTATATCCTTCAAAACAATGTACTCAAAGCAACATGTTCCTATTAAGAAAAACTACACAGCTGAGATATTTGCTTAATTGGAGCTTCTCTCCAGAAACGCCAACTCCACAGTAGCAAATCACAGTGATGGTCGTTTAATTGAGATGCGTAGCCGAAGCAGGGCATGCCAGGCAGGGCCTGGGCAGGGTGTGATACATATTCAGGTTTCTGGGATGTTCATCCAAATGATGTTGAACAAGCTGACCAGCCCAATACCTGCTGATTTATTTTGCACATTTGTATTTTATGCTTGCCTCTAACTCTTGGCAATCACAACCATGAATCTTCATGGATACCTCACTCAAACTACTTTTTTCAGCTAGAGGCATTCAAGTCAAGGAAAAGAGATGGGCACGGCCCACCTAGCAAATTCATAAAGTTGTAAGATTTTGACAAAGTTCATGGGCAGCAACATTTTACCTAGCAGAAAATAAACTGGAAGCTTCAAAAGGATGTTTACATTTATGGTTAATTATAACATATAAAAGGGTAACTAGTGATTGGATTCTGAGATGAAGAAGGGTTCAGGCTGAAATATGTGGAAGATGAACAATATCCATCAAATGAAAATTCTGGTTAATGCTTTCACTCTTCTAATGCAATAAACTTTCCTTGAACTGGATAAACTTCCTCTTGGTCATAGCAAAAAGCTGTCAGTGAGGCTGTTGAGCTAAGGACCAACGTCTTACTTTTCCTTGATCCTGACTTTTTAAACACCAGTGCATAACAATACGTCTAATAGAAATGGTGTATTTAGTAAATAAGTTAAAAAACCAGGAAAAGACTCCATGCACATAGTGGAAGGGGAAAGATAAGAACAGTAATGACCATGTAAATAATGTGTGTTAAGTCACATAGCTTAATGCATTACCAAGAAGAGCTCAGACACAACGACGATGAGCATGATACAGATGAGAATACAGAATAGAAAAAGAAACCAAAGAGATAGCCCCCGCAATCAGTAATGTTCACCTTTTAAAACTACCAAAATAGCAGGATCCAACCAATTTTCCTTTTATTGTTCCTCTGTCAGTTGAACACAGAGCCCTAAATTAAAATAAGCTAAGTGTGAGAAAGCTTCTAATTGAAGCATTACAAGAAATCTCCTAGAGGATATTAAAATACCCTAGAATCAGCTTCTAGAGGAAATAAAATGCAAAGAGATTCAAGCACTAATTAAACAGATAAATAAACTGTATGGAATATAAACAACTCGGCCAATAAACTGGGAGAAAACTCTTCTCCGTGGAGCTTGGCCACAGTCTATGTAAAACTGTGTATCCAAGAACCGCAGTCAGAATTGATGCCTGGAGTTGGAACAGTCTTTGGGTTTCTTATAAAGTAGGACGAGAACGATCCCAACAAACGCTCCGGCAATGGCCCAGTGCTGTGGAAAGCAGCCTTTCGTGCTGTGTGCACCAGTTGGTTTTATTTGATGTTTGGTTTGGTTTTAGTGTTTGAGAGAGATGCCAGAACAGATAAACTTATAGAAAGGTCTCCTGTGTAGCAACAATTCACTTTGCTAAACACGGATTCTATCTTGGTCATGTGCCACAACCATCTTCTAGCTCTCAGTGTGAAAGATTCACTTTACAGCTTTGACTCCACTTCTGGAAAATTAACAGAATTAGTCACAGTTATACCTACTGGTAGCAACTGGGGGATGTGAGAAAGGAATTCATTGACCCAGACATGTCTGGAAAGAAAAGTACAGCAGGCTATATAAAGAACCCAGAAAACTCTGGACGTTAATAGGCATTAAATTTTGATAGGCAGCTAAAAAAATCCCAACCAAACAGGAAAGGAGTTGTTATGACTTTTAATAGAATAGGTAGGAATGGACTGAGAACATGAAGATAGAGGAAAGCTTGGATGATACTGAACCAGTAGGGACAGGTCTTAGGAAAAGAAGACAAGATATTGATAATGGTCTTCTGAAAAATGCATTTCTTCAAACGGAAGTAGTTAAGACCCAGGAGGGAACTATTTCAAGGGGAAAAATTGTGGAGAACTGACAAAGCCTTAAGAAATTTCTGTCGAAGGAAGACAATACAGACTATCCCAAGAAGAAAAATGGCTTATAAAAATTGGAAGAAACTTACTTGGCCAAATAGACCTTTAAGGATCTCAGAGACAGGTAGGAAACATACAGGATCCAGAAACTTCACCAAAATCCTACGGACAAGTTTATTAGACAAGCACAAATATATAGGGACAAAAATAAGACAGACAAAGAATAACAAAAAAGCATCTGACAACTATATGAAGAATGAGATGAATGTTCATGACAGTTTCTCACGTCAAGGGAGAGGAAGATGTCAGCCAAAGACATAAAAAATAGTGTTATCTTGAAAGTGATTAGATGTTTGGCACAATTAAAATTACTGAAAAGAAATGAGAAGTCAGGTTAGAATGGGAGAAAAAAGATACAACAGGTAGGTGTTTCAAATGATCTGGACTTGGCAACACTCACCTATGTGTATGCCGGGAGATAGCTGGGAAAAACCACAGAGATACAGTGATAACCTTTGACAACATGGGGTGGGGGCTGAGGTGGGAAAAGGCTAACACAGTGCCAATCTTTGGAAGGAAGTCTGTAAGTGTGAAGAAGACAACAAAGGGATGAATAACAGTCAAAACATATATATTTTTAAGAACCACCTGTGTTGAAGAATTTTTTTTTTTTTTGACAAAGCAATAGACCTGGAGGATAGGAAAGAAACCATAGATGTCCAATATTATGACTTAAAGTCTGGACATTATTTCACTAGGCAGTCTCCTAAGCAATTTTGGGAAACAAGGATTAGATAATTCTACTATTTATTGTACCAGCGAAATAATATAGATAATTAGATAATTCTACTATTTATTGTACTGGAAAATAGCGAAGCATTAATAACTATTCTCTGAGAAGTATCAGACCAGAACAATGCATTAAGAAACAAAAGCGTAAGTCTTCCATAGGATAGGTACCAGTCAACATTTTTTATTAATGACTTGAGATTCTACAGACTGGTGGCATTTGCAATCCATGTGGACAAGTAGGAGGACAAGACTGAAACCCAAAATTGTTTTGACAGATTGGAAAAATTGTCTGGAAAACACAAAGTCCAATTCAATAAAGCCAAATGTAAAATTCCTGAGAAGGAATAGCCAGCTGTGCGATGCAGGAGAGCGGATGAGTGGCAGCAGTGAGCGGAGGAGAATTAGGGCCACGACAGGCACACGGGGAACATTTGTCAGGAATTCACACTGCTGTGGGAAAGGAAACTGCCCTGCAAAGAAGGGAATGCACCAGGTTGTAAGCAAGCAAAAATCGATCAAGTTCATAGCAAATCTTTTTCTCACGTAATTTTCCTCACTTTTTCCTCTCAATCCTAATATGACGAAACACTCTTAAAGTGCGTAGAATCATGTTGTTGTAAATCTAGTGGAAATTAATATAATTTTTCCCCATTCCAATATTTTTTTCAGGATTTGGGATATTCTTATTAGTTCTTATTACACTTTTAATTAGGATGCTAACCAAAAAAGGACCCAAGAGAGACAATGGGAAGGTCGTCTAATGATATAGTCGTGGCTAAGACTGATTTTCACACAGAAATCCTGGTAACTTTGGTCTACAGAAAGTTTGCGGCTTGTGACGAGCTATGCTATTAATTCAGAAAGGAGATGGCATAGGACGGTTGGTAGTAATGGGTGACACATGGGCTATTTTTAGCTCAGGAATATTGGCTGGTCAGCGGGTATCCCAAGTTCTGGATAGTGCCACACTTCTGTGAGGGGGCCCACAAATAGCTCGAGGTGAACGAGGATTTTCACATCCTTCGCAGGTTGAAGGATGTTCATCCTTCACAACAAAAGTTAGGCACTGTGCCACACTCATAAGACTACATTCCTTAGGTCCCAGTCACTCTACCGGGGATGAAGATACCTGGCCAGTATACTCATATTGGCTATCATGGGAAAAGTAGTTCAGCTGGAATTTCATAGAACCGTAGCGTCAAACTGTAGGTTAGAAGTGGTCTCCAGAGGTCATCTAGCCCAACACCCTGCTCAGAACAGGTTTCACTAGATCAGGTTGCACAGGGCCATGCCCAGTTGACTCTGGAACACCTCCAAAGACAAAGTATTGCTTTTAGCACCTGTACCTCTAGTTTTCCAGTGTTTTTTAGAGGTACAGAGGGGTGAAAATGAAGGTACTTTCAATCCTATGACAATCCCGAAAGCCAGAATTCAAATGATACAAGATAAAGATATTGAAAAGAAGTAATTGCAAGTGTATAAGCAAAGACGAAAAAAGGATGAGAGGGAAGGGGCAAAGAGTTAATTCCTTTTTTGCATGGATTGCAGTATGTACAGACGAAGAGATAACGGGGTGTTAATGTCCCAAGTTCTTTAATATTTTGATTGGCATGAACAACATAAATAACTCCGCTATAGTTAGAGCTTGTTCCTACATGTCCAGACAGCTCTGTAAAAATGTGGATATTTAAGAAGGGGTGAATCCTGCCAGCGCTTACCCAGACTGTTAAACCGCTGAGTTCAACACCGCTGCTTTGGTGAAGAGAAGTTTTCAAGACAGTGTGCCAGGCATGTCCCTTAAAGAGATTAGTCTGTGATCCTTGGTCAACACTCTTTTGAAAGCATATCCGATTCCCAGGCCCTTTGGAAACCTCACCTGGCATTAATTCCATTTGTATTTACAAACGCTGTAAATTATAGGTGTCACGTGAACTGATCTCTGCAAAAAAGGCTGTTATTTTTCAGACTCTCTGGTTAGGAATAACAAGTCTGCTTACGGGCCAGAAAGCATGATTTCCCATTTGGAAGAATTTAAAGTATTAATTATTTGGCAGAACAAATGTACTTGTAAAATTAAGCGTCAGAACACATTTTGCCCTTTGATTCCCTCTAAAATTCTCGGATAAACCAACTTACCCCAGATACACAAATCATATACATCAGCTGTCTAGCAAGGAAAAAGGAATTCTATGCCTAAATGAATAAAAACTCTCTGGATTTTTAAAGAGAGGAAATAACCTGAGTTGCTGGAAATCTTTTTTAATCTACAAACAATTTAAAAATATTTGCAATGCTTTTTTTTTTTTCTTGTTTTTGTACATGTGTTTTCATGGTTATCAAAAACTTTGTGTCTGGAATACATAAGGGTTGTTCAGAGCACGTTTGTCATCAACGGCGTACATACATCCACTTCTAGCCCAGGAATCCAGAAAATAGCACAATAACTGTCAGAACCCAAATTCAGTAAGAATCATTCCTGCTCTCCACCACCATGTTGAAAATATCAGCAAAGCATGTAAGAAGGATTTATGTATATACCTATATATATTAACTTATGCATGCATTAAAAAAGTTGCTTTGGATTGATTTACAATAAATTGCATCAAAGAAAATATTTTTTTGTGAAACTGGGAAAAAAAGGCAGAAGAGCAACTGGCATTCACTGAGGCCAAGAACTCTGGCATCCACATTGCGTTTTGGGAACACTAAAGACTTCCAAGACAAAGAACAGCTCATTTCTGGGACAGGTCACCCAGTTTACACTTGCAGCAGATATATCTAATAGTAGAAGAAAGCTTCCAAACGATGGCAGTGATAAAAACAGGCATCTTAGAACACTTGTTGGGGATATATCTCCAACCTGGATAATGCTGCAGGAGACGACACGGTGCCTTTTTCTTTTACTATGAAGTGATTGTTTGCACTGTGTGGTTTCAATATCGGACCACAAAAATCACGACTATATTTAAATGTAGATCAATGCATCAGTACCCAGAGGGCTTTCTCACAGCTCATACTAATTAGAGTAGTGAATAAGGTAGCGATCGATGAATCAGGTGCTAACAGTGTTTGCACTGTAATTACAATTTGGTGGCTCTGGGTTTTATTTGCATAATCAGCCAAGGCAAGCCACACTGTCCTGACATTGATGGAACTTGCAATAGGGCCAGGAATATCCAGCTGATTGAGTCACTGCCGCAAAACACTTCCGTTCCGCAAAATGCCTTCCAGACACGGGTCATGCTGAAATGCTTTACAGCATTAAAGTCAGAGCAAACAAGAAGGTGAAGCACAACTTCCCTTGAGGGTCCTCTGCTTTACCCCATTGCTGGCCATCGGGGGCATTTTTAGTGCTGGTTGCAGAAGATACATAGTCTTCGTAGCCTGCTGAAAACAAAGTGGGGGCGTGGAGAAGGTGAAGCCAAGGTAAAAATAAAAGGTGACAATATACTCACATTAAGGCTTTTAAGAACATGAGGAGTCAAAAAAAGCACTCTGAAAGCATCAAGAAATCTCAGCACCTCTTAGCCCACAGTCTGAAGAGAGAGTGTCAGGGAAAGGCAGAGGGAATGAAAGACAAGCACAGGACGACTTAATTCTGTGGTTGCATTGGTATAGCTAAAGAGATGGGAGGAGGGAGATGAGGCCAACTCCTTGCTTTGCTGGTGAAGAAAAAGGTGAGGGCGGTCACAGAGTCTGTCTCTTATACTTGGCCTCCTATTTTTGCACAATTTAGGCTATTTTCTGTGAGAAAAAAATGTATCTTTGGACATGTAAAAGGAGTTATGGTAGATTTTTTTATAAAGAAGTTACAAGACACACTCAGCAAATACAGTTGTGGGCAGTTAACAGTTTGGAAAATTCAAAAGGACTGCAAAAACATGTTTAATCCTGCACCAAACAAAAGGATGGTGAATAAAAAGTGTGGACAAGCTTCTCCCTTTAATATTATCTGCCTTACATTGTTGGGTCCCTTGTAAGTTATAAATTAAATTATCGTCTTTGTAGATAACATTATGTGTAACTGAAAACCAAGAGAGATGGTGAGGAAGATACATCATTTGAATCATCCCTTACAGCTGCAGGAACGGGACCTACGATGGTCAGGATGCAGATGGTCTGGAGCACTGGAGCTGTGGTTTATGAGCGTGACCACCAGAAACTACATAGCAGAAGTCTCGATGAACTGCCACCACTCTAGATTACGTTCACAAATTCCTTTCATAACAGCACAGTCTAAACTGAGGCACAGGCTGCCGCAAAGGCTTTTGCTCAGAGTCAAATCTCTGGCTATTTCTTATATGGCCACTAAACTTTGTTGCCCCTGCTCCTGACAAATTAGAGTAGAGTAGAGTAGAGTAGAGTAGAGTAGAGTATAACAGAATAAAACAGAATAGAATAGAATAGAGTAGAGTAGAGTAGAGTAGAGTAGAGTAGAATAGAATAGAATAGAATAGAATAGAATAGAATAGAATAGAATAGAATAGAATAGAATAGAATAGAATAATTATTAATAAATAATTAAATGCTAAAAATGAAATGCTATATTTATTTAGCTTGAGGTTTTTTTTTAAATAGCATTGCAGAGGACATCTGGATCTACCAGAGATGGATCCCAGCGTTTCACCCAGTGTTTGGCAGCCTGAGAGCGCTGCTGGCAGCCTGCTGCTTGCCAGAGAGGGATTAATTCCTCTGCCGATGAGGTGGCTTTGGCATGGGTCAACATGAGGGATGTCAACACCACTTACCTGTTAAAACCGCACCAAAATTCTGTGACCTGGAGGGAGAGCAGCCTTCCAGAGCAGACAGGCTGTAGCAGGTAGAAGCAAGTCACCGAGTTTTTATAAGGCCGTCTCGCTTGCGAAGAACTTACTCTGTCATCCTGTTTTTACTCCATGGGCACGTAGTTTAATCTACCAAGCTGTAATCATGCCAATATTAATTACACATAATGATTCAGTCATCCTAAGTAAAACCTGACCACTGGGGAGATATTAAGGTGATGTACTTATTTTTTATATGCATATTAATCTGCTAACTTGAAATCTAAAGAACATTATTAGGCTGAAAAGGCACTCATTATTAAAATTAGGCTGAAAGTTATAAGGCAGCACTCATTATTAAAATTAGGCTGAAAGTTATAAGGCAGAAGAGATGCTGAATGATCTCATGTGGCAACAGTGATTTACAAACATTCATTACTAAAAAGAGAGAGGTTTTGTTTCAAGACTCTAATTATTCTGTAAACAGTATCTAATTAACTTGTATGAATTTTATGTTTGCTTGTTTTTTTGACCTGTGTGAATGGCACAGAAATTTGTTAGCATTTGTCATTTATATCAATTTAGCAAAGATGTCAAGGTGATAGAGTAACTGAGGTTAAAGGGTTGGGCGGGGAAGAAGTGATAGCAAACCTCTACTTAGCAGAGTGCATTTAAGCTAGTGACTGTGAACTGCAACCATACAATGTTTTTCAATTATGTTAAAGTTGTCCAAAACCACAGCATTTCTCAGAGTTCAGTGTGTCATGAAGCGGATGACTCTACTAGTACTGAAAGCAGGTTTGTTATGTTAATGAGTAATGAAGCTAAATGAACTGTGTATTTGCTGACTTTGAGATATGTAAAGTTCCCCCCAAACCAGATAAGATAAGGGTATAATCTGAAGTATTTTAGGAATCTTGTGGCAGCATGTTTAGATTAGTCCGAAGGGATAACCATGTCTCTTCTCTGAGCATCCTTTCCTGAGCAAATCTGAGAGAGCCCTCGTGCCTCTGCCTTCCAAGGAGAGCACGATGTCTCATCCCTTGCAAAGCTGTCTGTGCCTTTTGCTAATAATCTAATAGACTGAGCCCGGCTCTGAAATTTGGAGGGTCGTTAATATTGAACCATGCATTTATGGCTATTAACATAATATGAAATACTGCCATTTCACACCGGCTGATGAGTTGGAGAGTGGAGAATGTCACAGTCCAGCAGAGAACAATAGAGGACTTAGGAAAGCACTTCAGTGTACAACAGTTAACTATTAAATAGCCAAATATATGGGAGCAATTTGCAGAAAAAAACCCACCTTTGATATAATAATGAGAGTCTCAGCACAGAGGAGGTGAAGCTGAAGATAGTTGTGAAAGGTGTTAGGTCGCAGAGCACTTAGAGGGCCCAATGTCAAGGCTGAGATGCCTTTCAAAAAGCATCATCTATTAATCAGGTTGAGATAGAAAGACTGTAAGAAAAATGGCACATGAGCAATGCAGAGCTGCAACAAGCTGCCAGCCAGCATAACAGCATTATAATAGGGTTTTTGCTCAAAGACTTTGAAAGACTGAGGTTTAAAAAGACCTAGAGGTCTTTTTAAGCAAAAGCCACATGCATAGGAGATGGGTTGTTGACTTGTAACTTTATCTCAACCAATTCTTCAAGCAGCTCTTGAAAGGCCACGCAACAGAATGAGTTCAGTGGAAGGTGTAGCAACCTGCTTGGAGAAATCTTGTGTACATGCATTCTAACAGTGAAGAGAGAGCTAACTGGAAAATGAGAGTCCTCTTAAATCATTGCAGAGAGGACAGGGAGAGGCAGGGCTCTTGCTGGGCTTCCAGCTGGGAAGACACGTGGAAGGAAAAGTCTTGTATTCTTCATACAGTGGAACCCATGGAAGAGAGTACTGTGATTAAGACTTGCTTTTCTCTGTTCACAGGTTGTCTTGTTGATAATAAGTTTAGCAACCACTTTAATTAGCAATCATGAAGATTAGCTTTGAATAAATCAGTTCCCGGTCTCTGAGGAGCTCAGTAGTCAATATTGCAGCCTCCTAACTTTGGACAAGAAGGCACTTCCATGGATGGATGGATGGATGGATGAATATATTGGTGAAAAGATCAATTCACAAATCTGGTTTAATGTATAGATATTCATAACTTTCTGAGTACACCATTTTTTACCCCTCAAAGCCTGTGTTTCAACAGTTGACATAGGGCAATAAATGATGGTGACCAAACCCATATGTGAAGAGTCTCAGCTGCCTAATTACCTGGCTGCAGGTGACCTGAGTGTTTCTGGGAGCAGGGTAGAATGCGGAAAGGTCCTGAGACTTCACATGTGCTTTACAAGTCCTTGGCACTTCAGGCACATGGTTAAAACTCAGCTTGATCTAGCAGAGACAAAGACACACTGCCAGACTCTGAACTATATGAAGAGACTTGGGTTCCCTGGGATGTGGACCAACCATCTCCTCAAGGTGTCTGAGACCGTGAGGCTGAATTATGGCTGAATTAGGTCAAGTCTGGAAGTTCTAGCACTGCATGAGACAGCAACCGCCTTCGTGCTCTACGCATTTGGAGGATACATGAAATGTCTCTGGCTCCAGCCCTGTTAACCAAAATGCTTCTGTTCTAGCAAAAGCACACTTTAAAACGCAGTGCAGCACGCAGCATTTGCTTTGCTCTTTTAACCTGTTTACACATTCGACATCAGGGAGCCGCTGAGCACCAGGACACGGTGTTCACACTGGAATCTGTTCTGGAGAGGTTCACCCATGTAGCACTCCCGGAGGAGTCCAGGGCTGTGAGATGTGACCCAATTGCCTGGGCTGCAGAACGGCTCTGAGCAGACCCCTGAAGGGTCAATGACTGGTTACATTAAACGGCTAGAAAAACAGCTATGTGCCACAAAGCACTGAGCTGTAGTTAGTAGCTGTTATCCTTTGGAAAATGAGACTAATTATTCAGATATGCTGATAATGATTACCCCTGAAATAGTTTTGATCAGCCAGTCCTGTGAAAGCTTTGACATGCAGCCAAAGCTCTTTGTCCCTTCCGTCAGCCATCCAACCTAGCAATCACGACTGTCCCTTCGGCAGCTTAATCTGTCACAACAAAATGGGGAAATGTCCGGGTGACAAAAATGCCCCCAAAACAGTACCTGAGGTAAGTGCAAGCTGGGAAAGTTCTTACATTAAATTTTATTTAAGCACAGTCGTAACAGTCTTTTATTATCCATTTGGGTAAGCTCTGAAATGGCAAAAAAAAAAAGGTAAAATCTGCAGGAAAGCAATTAGAAAGCTGCGCTGCATCATTCCAGAGGGAGCAGGTAATGACCTCACGTAAGTCCGTGCTGGAACTTGTACACATGATGGGGTCTACAATTTCAGGCTTCGCACGCAAGTTCACGTTCGGCATTTCCTGGTGGGTTGAGAGCCTCCTTACTGCTGTTGATTAATGTAGAGCCTTCTGGGTGGATTTCTAAAGGAGAAAAATAAGGAGGAAAAAACCCAAAACAAATCAAGGAGCTTAATTGCCTCAGCTATTACATACCTACTCTTTTGCAGGAAAGTGGCTGTATCACAGCACGCCGCTTCTGACCTCTGCGTTATAAAATCCCCCGAGGCTAAGGTAGCTGAGCGTGAGGTGGAGCTTGCCGGTTGACTTCGGGGTCTAGAGGATGTGATGGGATGTGGGACCCTGGACAAGACTCCTCGATGCCAGAGGTCCTTTCCTGCCCAGAGTTCCCGTGAGAACATCCTGACCTCCCTCTCCCTCTTCTCCACCATCCCCTTCACTCTCCATCACAGTCTGCACTGGCAGAATTGACAAAATTCAGCCCAGTCCAAGTCTACCATCACCTGAACATGAAGCAGCAGGTCCCACCAAGCTCTCGGTAGGCTGTGTTTCACCTTCTGCCTCCACCACATCTCTCCTTCAGTAGAAAAGTGGAGAGAGATCACTTTTCACGTATTTTTTTGTTTGATCCTCCCCAGAAGTCTTGTGTTTTCTTTTCCAAAAGTCAGAATAATTCTTGCCCCTAGTTTCAAATAAATACGTCTGCTTGTTGGCAAAGTCATACCTTGGGAGTTGTCAGTGGGAAAAGCAGGTCTTTTCCCCAAAAAAGCAGGTCTTTTCCCCCCCAAAAAAGGTCTGAGTAAGGAAAGCAGAAGAAAAGCCAGAGATCGCATTTATGTGTTTTTTAAAGCTGTCGCTGCCTCTTTGCTCTTTCTTGCTGTCTCTGAGGAACATGAATCTGCAGAGTGCTTTAAAGCACCTTGCTTTAGTAATACTGCTTTTTTGATGTTGATTTTTTTTTTTTTTGAAGTAAGTAAAGCAAGATTCCTTACTTCAGTTAATAGTAGGTGAACTGCCCCATGCCACATATTTTATGCCATTGTCCGAGCTGGAAGTAGAACTGAATCTCTTATGCAATGCACTGCCCACGCTGTTCCACTGAAAAGCAAAAAATATCCTATAATCCCCCAGAATACTTTATAAATAAATGCTCCATAAAACATTGGCATAAAAATGGTTATTTGCCATACTAGACAAGCCCTTCTGGCACTGGGTGATTAACAGCCCCATAGTCACATCCAAAACCCCTTTGTGATATCGGTGCCCCATGGTGCAACCGATGCCCTGCCAGGTTCTGCCCATGAGCGGGGACTCATCACAGGGAGCTGCAGCTCTGGAAATGGCAGCAGAATTTGAGCAAGGTAGCCTGAAAATTGACTTTTGCACATGTGCACAGACCCTGGGGGAGGTGACTCCTCATCCAAAGTGGTCACAACGAATGTTTCATGGACCATAAAGATTGTGAGGGGCCATTGCGCACTTCTCCCTTTGAAACACAGGGCAAAGAATAATTTTGGCATGCAGATGCTAACTGCTTTTTGGCTGTATGGCATGATAGTGCATTTGACTACTTTATTTTATTTGTAGCTTACTGCTGACAGATATCTGAGCGGGGCTTTTCTGCGTGTTTCACACCGTGGCAACGCTTGCCCAACATAGCTGGCCATGGAGGATGCAGTAAAGAAAATCAAACTGAAATTTGGCATATAAGGTCACCTTACTTCAGAGAAGCGTTAAAGCAGAGCACGGGGAACGAGCCATCCCCATCTTAAATACACTTTCTTTTTCTTTAAAACTCGCAGTTGTCACTCCTGTGCCTCTCATTTAATCTGCCTCCAACTCCCCGGCATTGTCAATGGCTATAAATAGAGAGGGGCAGCTCGAATGGGAACGCTTTCAACGCTTCCAGTTATCTGTCAACAGCCTCTTACAAATGCGGTAGGATTTTCTCCCAGAAGAGACATTGGGTTTACTGGTGATTTGTGTTATTCCCCCTCTCTTGTACATGATGACAAAATAAAGACAATATGTGGTTTTCATTTTCTTTTTTCTCCCTTACTTCAGTAGTCTCTAGAGGCAGAAATGAGATGTATAAAATTCCCCGGACAAAGTTCTGCTCCCTGCCGGCGTATCGTCCATCCTAAATGACAAATGCTGCCTGTGTGACCTTAGGCTGACCACCTTTCATTGGTAGAGGTCTCGGGGCCAAAGCTGGAGTTAACAAGAAGTTCCTCACTGAAGAGGCCACCAGCAGCAGAGGCTGAAGGCTGCCGTGCTTCGCTGCAGACAGCCAGGACTGGCTCCAGCCCCCAGGACGTGGCTCGCCCATGGCCGTGCACCCCCGCACGGTGAAAGAGCTGGTTTAGGGGTGCTGTCATGCACCAGCCGATTGCGTTTACCCGAGTCCCTAAAGAGTCCCCGGGCACAGCCTCCCGCCCCGGCTCACCGTCCTGAAGACCTTGGTGTGGTTTGACCCTGTGCTGGTGCTTTCCTTGGCAGCACAATCTCAGGGGATGCCATCTGCCAAGGACCCCTCCCAAAAGGCAGGGCAGACAAGGTTTGGGGAGAACAAGGTATGGGGACAATGTGTGCTTCGCAGCCGGAAAACAGTCTCTGGCTCCTTTTACACTCCACCACAGATGTTGAAAATACAGAAATCGTTTGTGAAATTTGCGTTTGTTCCTTCTTTACTACTGATGCATGCTGACCTGGCCATTAGCAGGATTGTTCTGCTTTGGGGATGCTCCAAAACGGTATTATTGAGTTTCTGCATCATGGGGCAAATATTTAGCACTGCTCTTGAACGTTTGAAGTCCTTTCATTCCTGGAAGAAAGCGTGACTGTAGGAGTCCCATCCACAGCAGAACAGAAAGGGCTTGAAAACCATTTACAATAAAAAGGGAACTTTTGGAAATTAAACCTTTTATTTTATCTCCTAATGTTTTTAATTTGCCAGACAAGTGGAAGAGAAGTGCTGAGAAAGACAGCGGCATGAATAACAAGGCAAAGACAAAGGCCACGCTCTCCTCCTGCTTATGCTTTAATTTTTCTTAGCCTTTAGCTCACATTATAGCGTCTGTAGCATTTGGCAATTCTGGGCTTAAAAAGATCAGCAGAAAATAAAGGCTCTTTTTCCATAAAGAGCAATAGTGTTCATGTGGTTAGAGAGCATCTTGCTCAGATGGGAGAGAGATACAAAGAGGGAGCCCAGATATTGTCCAGCTCTTCTGAGCGGAGAATATCTGATGCAAAACAAGCTACAGACACCCTCAGACCCATCACAGAGGCACTGGGGATCTTTTCCACCTAATATTTTTACGAAAATTTTATGTTCAGTATGACATAGTATCTTTCAGACTTTACCCTGCCCGTCAAAAGCAGCTAACACTGTAAAAAGGGCTAAAATTGTTTTAGGGCTGACACAGGAAGACAGGTAACAGACACAGTGTGACTGTGCAGCCTTATTTCCTTAGGAACGTAGGCTAAAAAGCAAGAGACCTGGCTCATAGCACTTTATTCCTCAGTTTCCCTACTCTACAGGGATGCTGTAAGATTTCTTTTCTTTTGTAGAGCAATGAACAGAACCCCCCTAGCTACCGTAAAGCAATACCACTAAAATGGACTTAATTTTATTTGTTCCTTTGGCTAATGAGTGATAACCTCATTGGAGCTCTTCTGATTCGTACGTCTGCAAGACATGGTTGTAACTACAGAACATCTGGCCTTCCACAGGTCTGGGGACCTCACAGAGCCCTGCAAAAGTTCTGCCACAGTATCAGAGTCTCCAAGAAATCACTTTAGGCACGCTATTCCTTGAACCTTCAGCGTTCTTTGTCAGCATTTCTTCTAAGGCTCTGTTCCTTACCGTTTCTGGAGGTATCATAGTAAGGGAATGGATCGCTGACGTGACGAGCTGTTTTCTCCGCAGCTGTGCTCTGCTTGTGTCCTTCTTTCCCTTTCCTCTACAGAAAGCCCTCTGCCCCTTGCATTCTGCCAGTCATGTAGGAAGCTTCAACTGGCTCCAAACATGACCAGTCAGTCAGTAGCTGGACCATTAATGGTGCTCTGTAAATGGTGTGAAACAGATGCAGTCTGATGCTAATGACCTCACAGCTGCACCGGTGCTATTAGCACGCACAGAGCATGTTTTTTTGCTGGGTCTGAGGAGTGACAATTTGGACATTAACTGAGAGCACGTTAACAAGTTATGTTTCAATGAGGTGAAATGCAAGGAGGAGAAGCTACTCAAACCCTCAAATAAGTTTCCAAAATCAGAGCCCCATATGAGGGCAAGTAACAGTCCTTCAGGAGGTTACAACACATATAGTCTGGAAATTATAACACTTAGAAGAGCAAATTGCCTTTGTGTTGCTAAAACTCTTTTTGACTTGACTGGGTGGGAAACCCTCCATCATGTTCAGAGCTGGATTATGGACCAGAAAGCAGGGAAGGGGTGAAGGGAAGAATCTGGTCTTTAAAACAGGGAGTGACTGAAGATGGTGTTTCACCCTGGTGACCCAGCTGTAAGGAAGGCACAGAACCCAGCCCCTGGGAGGATGCCAACCTGTATAACTCTGCCTGCTGACAGGGAAAATCTGCTCAAACGATGGATGACGAATGTTACCCACAAGGACAGCTGCCTCCCTTGTGCATAACTGCGTCAGAGCTGGGGCTCTAGCTGTCCTGTCCGGCTGCTGCAGAGAAAAGCAGGAGAGGGCTAACTTCACCCCAGCCCAAAGGAGGCAGAGGTGACGGGTGATATCCTAAAAGTGGTCCAAGGTAGCCCATGTCACTGCACATCAGTATGAGTTGAGCTGGTGGTCATGCAACAGTGGGGTGGAGGTCGCTTTCGATGCTGCTACTCTGGAGCTGTTGGGGTATATCCACCCTCAGTCAACGGGGAGGCCACAGCAGTCCATGCCAGACTGGATTAGTGCTGTTTTGAGTCCTTCCCAATGTTGCAGAAAGGAGGACAGGTCCAAGCAGCAGCTTGTCCTCTAATTCTGTCCTGAAGAGATGCATCAAGGAAAGGAGAAAACCACATGCTTTTGAAGAGATGAACGGATTGAAGAGCTGGTTGATGTGGCAACAAGGGTCAGAGAGGAGGCAAGATGCCTGCAGAGAGGCATCTGGGGCAGGGATGGGTTGCACTGGGTTTGGAGAACCATGGCTGCAAGGGGAACACAGTCTGGAGAACAGCATGCCTGGCAGAGATGCAGCATAAGTCAGCAACCCAGGCTGCAGGTGGTGGAAAATGTTCTGATTCTATACTCTTCCTTAAAAAAGACAATGAACCTTTCTTTCTCCTTGTAAAAAAAGAGTGGGATGCAAAATCTAAGTGAAAATGACACACGCTTAAGCATTTTGTATTGAATTCACTGAGCAAAAAAGAGAAAAAAGGAAATTTAGGGGTTATTTTCTTTCATTTTCAACCCCAATTCTTGTTCTGAGAAAGCAAACAAGTCCATCTGACCAAAGAGACATGTTCAGAACAGAAATGTAGGGATCTGATTCTCTTCTCACTAACATTCATCTGGAGAAGGCAAGAGCTCGAAGGGTATATCTGTGCTGGTGGTTAAAAGAGGACCAAGGAGCTGAACCTTGAGTCTAAGTAACACATCATGCCTCGTGTCTGCACTTTTTCATGTTAGTCCCATCTGGAACAGACCACATCCATGCTAAAAAGCCCTTGGGGGAATTCTTTATTAATAATAACAAGTGGAAGGTCTGCATTTCATATCCTGAGTTATTGCCATGGGAGGGTCCCCAGGGATATTTAAGGATGCAAAGCCAGGCGGTAATGTTGGAAAACTGTACAGAGGGAGGAAGATGAACCCCAAATCTAGTCTCATTCATGTTGCCTGCTGGGGCAGGTCCTTGCAGTGAACTGGTCACCAAACCAGGCTTCATCTTGCAGAGAGTCAGAGTGATCCAAAACAGAGCTAGGCATCAAACTATTGATTTTGTGGTGTGGGCAGCTGAGGAATAGGCCTCAAGTCCACACCTTGGCAGAATTTATCTAGCAACGTTGATCAAGCTTATCACACCAGGGCTGCCAAATAGATGGAGAATCACATGTTAGAGGAACCTCACACCTTGCATGGGAAATGTATGATACAGAAAGAGAAAACTTACCGTCAGAAGTAACTGTGGATTGTGGTTATATTTACTGTCTGACCGAGTGATCCCCTGTTTACCTGGTAAGCAAATCGATCCATCTGCAACTGTTGGTGACCGAAGACAACTGGCTTATGCACACTGGGTAAGCACGGTCCAGTTGGGAGAAGCTGCATCATCAAAACAAACTAAGCAAGTGTGACCTGTGGAGGTTTGATCACCACACCAGTTATGGTGAGGAAAACTTAAGAGAGACTGAAAATGTGCTCTGGGCTGCTCAGCACTTTTGCGAGGAAAAAGGGAATGCTCTTCCCAAGACGTTTTGGGAAAGATTGACAGAAGAGCTAAGGTAACATTATAAAAAACTGGTCACCCTTTGAATGCACTTATAGTTGCAGGAATGGCGGGGCCAGGCAGGCTGCAAGGTGAGGACAGGTCTGTCCATCTGTCCATCTGGGGTGCCTGCCCCACTCCTGCACCTCGCCAGGGCTTGGGGATCCCCATGCTTCCCAGCCCGTTTGCTGACAGCTTTACAGTTAGGAAGAGTTGCTTAATCTCTAACCAAAATCTCCTCTCCTGCAAGTAAAACTAATTTGTGTCCTGCCCCAAGAGGTATTTCCCAGGCACAAAGAACAATGATCCATCTTCTAATATGCAGTATTTTTTCAGGTGGGCAGACCATTACATCCTCCTTTCAGTCTTCTTATTTCTGGACTAAAAAAGCTCAATTCTTTCAGTCATTCATTACAGTAGCTTTTTAACACACCTGCCACTCTTGCTGAACCCTGGACATCCTCCAATTCATTTCTGACTTCCTTAAAGAGACATCCCCTACACTGGATGTGAGATTGCGGGTAAAAATTCACCCATTTCTAAGCACAGAGAATTAATTTCTTCTCATGTCTAACACAAAGAATTTTTTAAAAGCCTAGGTAAGGATTATTAGCTTTTTTTTTGGGGGGGGGGAACAATGTGAAAAGAGACTGGAAGGAGACAGACAAAAGGAGAACCCTTTTCATAAGTCATCCTGTCACCTGCAGCACCCCTCACTGCAGGGTGCTGTGGATGTCCAACATTTCCATGGCTTCAGAAAGCAAGTGAATGGAATTATGGAAGAAAAAAGTCATTGAAGAAACATCCACCCAGGGTTATCAAAGTGTGACAGCTGTCCCGCCTCAGGCAGGTCTGTCCTTATATGCTTGACCCACTCTCAGTCTGGCGCCTTCCTCAACTGATTGAGAAATTGTGAGTCCATGTTTTAGAGGTATATTTGTATTTATTGGTCCATCACAGATGGTCCCTTTGTTGAGGGACATTGTCTTGATGCAGAAGAACTCTAGGTTCTTACTTGGAGGGGCCTGACTATTTTCTGATTAGTGATGCTGAGCTGGGAAGAGAGGTAGAATGGAAAGCAGAATATACAACTTGTACCATAGTGTGTCTGCTGCTCTCTGGCCTGTGTCTGCAGCCCACTTTCTTTGTTACTCCAGGGATTTTCCTGCTCACAGAGGTGAGCAGCGACTATTAGTTCTCAAAAATTCACCCGCCATAGGAATTCAGGTGTTGATGAATGGTCTCTTATTTTAGCTGCTCACAGAGGAGCTGTGTGAGACAGCATCCTCTACAGCTTGCTGAAAAAGAGAAAGAGCAGTTGTTGCAACCCAGGCTTTGCCTGTTGGCATCATTAGGCAGAAGCAACTTCAACTCCTTCAGTTCCCCTGCGCTTCAAGAGGGTTTGAGCACGCTGCATTTCAGCCCACCCCGTCCAACCATCAGGATCTCGCTGCCTCTGCAAGGAGTGGTCCCATGAAGGCTCAGCCGGCTGGATTTGTCACTCCAGTATGCTCAAGTTTTTTGTCCTCACAGGTTTATGGCTTTACCGTCCCCAGGTGGTTCCTTGTCGGGGGCTCTGCCTCTCTTGAGGTGCTGTGACACAGGCAATGGGCAACCAGGCAGGCAACATTTTCCCCATGCTTAGCTTGCAACGTGTATTTACCCTTCAAAGGCAGGGACTGTCCTGTACAGCCTCACAGCCCGACTGTGGTGGGTGGTGGTCTTTCCTCTGCAGCTCAAACAAAAATGGTTTCTATCTGCCTTTTATGAATGGGCATTATTTTAATACCTTACAGACACCCCAAGTCTACATGAGTGAAAGCAACTTAAGGGAGGTGGCAGTGGAGGGAAATTCAGTGTTCCAGCAGCAAAAGGTCTGATGCATAAGGAGCAAGAAAACAACTTCTGCATGAAAGGGGATGACATTTCCATTACAAGGTAAAGACAAAACAGTAACAAGGGAGAGCAAGAAGCAAACACATATCTGCTAGCAGGTGGCCCATGAAAATCAGCACAGGTTGTAAATGACATTGAGAAATACTCAACAGCAATAGACATCTGAATCTACCATTTCTGCTGGGGAGTTTTCACACCCCCAAGGAAAAAACAAAGTGGTCGGTGTCTTTCACAGAATGTCACAGCAGGTGAAAGCCAGAGCTTGTCCATTGATGGCAAGAGTAGCTGTTCAACTATCCTGTGGGATTTGTGGTTCTCTAGGAGGAAGAAATGCACCATGCCCTGATATATTCTGTAATATATAAGTAAAGATACTAGAACTAAGAGTTCAACAGAGAGTAATGCTGATTTTTGTAATTTCTACACTTTCCCTAGTGCAGAAGTTCCCAACATTCTCTTGGTTTGCAGATATCTCAGTGTTTCCTGCAGTAGATCCCTGATTAACTAACAAACTTAAGCTTGCTGACAATAGTTTTGGTTTCTTAATTACTTTTCATGGGCTCTGAGGCAGTCCAGAGACCACATTTCCCCCTGGGATTTGTAGACAACAGCCTGAAGGCAACTGATAAGTTTATTAAAGTATCTGCTGTTCCTTTGAACCCCTGGAGCTCCTATTAATACCCTAATGATACTGCACATGTGCTTAGGGGAAGGAAATTGCCTCCCCATCACCTAATCTTGAATAAAGCTGGTGGGACTCTGATGCTGTGCAGATGTCTCTGTGGAGGCTGGGGCATTGCAGCATGACCATCATAGAATCATAGAATCTTTGGGTTGAAAGGGACCTTTAAAGGCCATCTAGTCATTGCTGTCCTGTCCTGTGTGTCCCTCCCGCAATAAGCAGGGACATCTTCAACTAGAGCAGGTTGCTCAGAGCCCCGTCCAACCTGACCTGGGATGTTTCCAGGGATGGGGCATCTGCCACCTCTTTGGGCAACCTGGGCCGGGGTTTCACCATTCTCACTGGGAAAAATTTCCTGTTTATCTAGTCTGAGTCTACCCTGTTTTAGTTTAAAACCATCACCCCTTGTCCTATCACTACAGGCCCTGCTAAAAAGTCTGTCCTCGTCTTTCCTATCAGCCCCCTCTCAGCCCCGGCAGCTGCAGGAAGGTCTCCCCGGAGCCTTCTCTGCCCCAGGCTGAGCCCCCCCAGCTCTCCCAGCCTGTCCTCCCAGCAGAGCTGTTCCAGCCCTCGGAGCGTTGCTGGGGCCTCCTCTGGCCCCGCTCCAGCAGGTCCGTGTCTCTCCTGTGCCGAGGGCTCCGGAGCTGGACGCAGCCCTGCAGGGGGGGTCTCCCCAGAGCGGGGCAGAGGGGCAGAACCCCCCCTCCCTCTCCCTGCTGGCCACGCGGCTTTGGGGGCAGCCCAGGACACGGTTGGTCTTCTGGGCTATCATTTCATGCAATTACGGCTGAACAGCTTTGGGAAAGCAGTCAACTCATGCCTCATCAGCCTGGACCAGTAGCAGAGCAAACATGTGACTGTTTACCCCAAACATACAGGCAGCTTTGCAGTATTTAATCACAAAAGGCAACACCATGTCTAGCCTCACCTCTAGCTAACAGCAGAGAAAGGACTTCCTCTGTTGACTTTTGAACTGAGTCCAGTCATTTGTTTTCTTAAATAAGTACCTTCAGCCATGTCATTCAGGCATGATAGTGAGACTTCAGCGATAAAGAGACTATTTGCCATAGCCCTTCAAAACTTGTCTTTAAGTCCTGGTATTATAAAAAAGAAATCAAACCTTAGTTATCATTCAAAAGTTCTCATCTTAACTCCAGAACCTAATTATACATCTTCAGAGAGTTAAAGGATAGGGTCAGTGTCTTCTCTCTACTAATGTAAGAACACATTCAACGTTCTCGTTCTGATCTTAATTTAGATTGAGAAGTAATTCCAGATCCAGGGGGTGAATTACTCAGACCCTGCAATGAAGCGAGTAACTCACACTCTCACGAAGGAACTCTGCTCTCTCAGGAGCACCTGATGGTTGCTTTTTCTTCTCCACTTTTCTTTTTGTACATTATGGCATAAACCAGCACCATCCTCAGTGGGTCAAAGTAGCCGGCAGCACACACGGAGGAAGAGAGGGTATGGATGTCTTGAGGTTGGACTAGACGATCTTTAAAGGTCCCTTCCAACACAAACTATTCTATGATTTTATGATTCTACCATGTCCCCAGTTCTGCCCTCTGGGTCTGATTCTCCAGTGCTTTGCACCTGGAGCAAATCCCAATCTCATTTACACCACTGCAGAACAGCTGCGTTTGTCAGGCTGACGTTCCTTTGCCCTGTTACCAAAGAGGCTGTGAGAAGAAGCTGGTCCAGCAAGGGCCTTGGAATGTAGCAGCGTTCCCCTTTTTCTGGCGCAAGCATAAACAACTACAGAAGGTACATTAAGGACCCAAGCGTGGTGAGTCTGGCTCTGAGGATTTCAGTGCCTCTGTTGGGAAGATCTTCAGCCAATGTCAGTAATTGCAAAACAATATATATATACTTGGGGATTTCTGCCCCGATTAAGTTTCATTAACAGAATTTAATAAATGAAGGGTACAGGGGACTGAAGTTGAAAGGAGGTCAGATTATCAAGTCCTAAACAAAGACTCTTCTTGCTTAGTCTGTGGCTTGCGTAAGAGAGAGCACCTTTCCTCAGCCTCAGCTATTACTGGATGGCTTAATGAGAAAGAAGCTTTCAGGACATGGAAAATGGACTATTGGCCACAAACATGGTTGTGTCTCTTTTCGTTTCTTTTTCAGCTGCACTAGCTGACCTAATAAAAAACATTGCCAACACTTACAAACCTTGCCTTTTCTATGCCCTGTGGCCATCGCCTGCACTTTATCATCACTTTGCCAAATGTACCACTGCCACTGTCCTGTGGTGGACCACCAAGCAGTGCCTAGCCTTATGAATCTCACACCTTAGGCTTTGCAAGTGAGTGTGAGAAGGAAAACAACTGCCTGTCCTTGTAGCACTTCAGGCTGTGCTCATTAAGAAGCCTTTTGCCCAAGCAGCAGGACGTTGTTTCTTCTCTCATCTTTCTCTCACTGCACAGGTTGAAAGCTCGAGCCTTTGTCTAACATGGAAATGGATTCTGGAAAATGTGTTGCTCAGAGCAATTTTGCAGTGCTGGGGGGAGTATCAGTAAGAGATCAGCTCTTTCCTGTCTATATATTCTATTATTCAGCATCATAGGCTTGATTTTTCTAAAGCTCTCAGCTAAATGTTAACCTGCTCGTCACCTACCATCAAGGCAAGACTTTCAGAAAAGTTCATCTGCCATTTAGACTCTGAAACAAACTTCCAAAAAAACTCCCCTTTTCCTCCCCACTTCTAAGCCAACCCCTTTGAAAACCAGCGTTAGTGCTGAATGGGAGGCAAGGCTATCTGAAGTGTCTCCTGGAATCCAAGGTAGGCAAACTTTTGGGTGTATAACAGAAAACGTGCAGGGATGGGTTTCCAGTGAGATGACTTACCACTTCCCTGCAGCTGGAGTGGCAGTGTTTCTACTTCATCATCCCCCTTCATTTTCCGCCAATAGTTACCACTGCCATGCACGATTGGGGTGACAGCAGTGGGGAGAAACAGGTTTCGTTCAGGACGAGCAAATCTCAGGTTTGCCAATAGTGTAGAAGTCCTGAGGACTCTGTCTATGACCCAAACCCTCCCTCTGTCTCCTCAGAATACATTTCTACTTCTAAGACTTCCAACTGAAAAGGAAAACCAGTCTGTTACTCATGAGGCAGGAACATGAGTCCTTGGTTTTCCAAGGAGGTTTTGGAAAGTCCTTGGTTTTCCAAGAGGACTTGAAATGGTAGAAAGCATTGCTGGACCACTGATAAACCTGTATCTGTTTGCAGTTAACAGGTCCCAAAACACACAATAGCATAAAAAACCCCGAAACCCTACTGCAATTACAGGCAGATGTAGTCAAACCAGCTTCAAAACTCCTTTGTCCATTCACTGTGTCTTCCCGAGGCTGAGTGGGAAATATGCAATTTCTTGTACATTTTTCAAGAAATATGTAGCAATTCCCAGAACAAGGTCAGGGTTATGTTTTCTGGGGTCATTTTTTTGCTGTACCTGGGGTGAAATATCACCAGAGGTAACCTCTCCTGCCCCTGCCTTGCATCTGCTCCTCTTGAATACACACTGCAGAGGGAGATCGTCGCAAGAATGTCAAACAGCCTGGTGTTTCCAATTTCCAAAGAAATCCTTAATCACCCCTGTTGATCTGAATTTGGCCTGGACCCTTTGAGCTCTGAGCATTAAACTTCAAGGCAGGTTTCATTTTTCAAAGGAAAGTGCTTGTGTATGGGCTAAAATTGCTGCCATTTTCCTTGCTCTCCCATCACTGTTTTCTCTGCTTATACAAAATAGAAATGAGGAGCTGAGTATCATCATGAATTTGCTTGTTTCTGGGATAATACAGTCTTTGAGGTATTCCGAATCAAAACACTTTGGTTTACATCATAGCTAATAATGTTGTTTTGGTGGCTTCTGCACTCTTCCATGTCTACCCAAACTGCTCCAGTTCCTCCCAGGAGCCATTATTCAGGTACCTGTTGTTAAAATTCCTTCATGTTTTCTGGCTCTCACAGTCAGACTGCATCTCCCGTGATGTCCTACAGCCCTGAGGGCAGAAAGTCCCCTTTTTTGGTAGGGAGGGGCAAAGAAACAGAGGGATGTTTTGGAAAGTAAAAAGCCACCAAGGATCCGTGCCTATAGAGAATAATATACGTAAGAGGTGTTCAAATTCAAGTCTTGGGTGCATTTGCCAAGCATTCCAAAACAAAATAAAAAGCAATTTCCTACTAAAACTTACCAGATTTTTCTACACAGGATATCCTTTGTGTGATCGTTGATAGCTGGTTCAACCTAGAGTTGAAATCAAGCTTGTATACAACCTGGCATTTCCCTAATAGTGCGTCTAATCACCAGAACATGTTACTTCCGTCTGTTGAAAGACATTTTTCACCTGCTGCTTCCCTTTCCCTGAGCCAGAAGGGTTCCTGTTGCAACCCTTTCCTAAAAGAAGGGCCGCGATGAACCCTGCTCGCCTGAGCGTAATCCTGATAATGGCAGCTGTCACTCTTTGTGCCATGAAAGCTTTGTCACTGCTTGCTTTCGTTTTCATTTGAAATGTTTTCCTGGTCACCACTTCTACTTGTGCTGCTGATTATATCCCACAACCGTATAAATCAAACGCTTTATGCATTCCTTAAATCATCGGTGCAGATTTGGGTTTCAGATAGAGGAAAAAAAAGCCAAATCCACAAACAAACAACTAATTAAATCCTAAAGCCATCTGGCTTTAAAGGCAAAGGCCAGATCAACCTTAATACCTGCAGCATCTGTCCCATGGGGATGAGGAATAGCTCTGATTTCCCCTCCGCCCTTCCGAAGCCAGTCAGAAAACTCACCCTAAATTAAAGGGACATTGAAAATGAGAGAGGACGCGAAGAATAGCCTTCCCACGAGCCCAGTCCTCTGCCCAGCAACACTCACACTCCCATCTGGCCCCGGCACGTACAGCTCCTGTGAGCCATGATCTGGCCAACAACTGGAGCATGCGGGTGGGAGCTAGAGATACTCCTCTGAACAGGATGGCCAGGCTACACAGCCAGAGTGGCACCCAACAAGCGAGTGGGAAGAATGGGTCCCAGACCTCATGAGTCAATGCTGAGGGTGCGTTGCCAATTCCTGGAGAGAGCACACAAAACTGAAGGGATGACGTGAAGTTTTAACCTATGCTGTAAAAGTTGGCTGGTGATGGGTTTTGGCTTTTATGGTGGTTCCATGGAGAGAAATGGGGATTATTGCATTCCTGACAAAGGCAGAGGAGCTGAGTGTGTACCGGGTGGTATCCCCACCACAGATAGCACTTCCCTGGAGTGCTGGTAAATCCCCCCAGTGTGGGGATTTACCACAATGCTGCAAGGCAACGTGAATTCTGTTGAAGGCATGCTAGTGTCTGAATATGCTCTATCTCCTCTAGTCAAGGTCTATGAGGCATGGGGGTGGGTGAGAATACAAGCTTCCACAATCCATCTGTGCCCAACAGCAGTGCAAAGCCTGTGATGGATGAGAAACTTGCACACAGAACTTTCCACCTGCTTGTCTGAATCGACTCTCCACAACATAGTTTGCTTCTGACACAAGTAGCTACAAAAAAAACCCCAAAAGCAGGATTTTCTGCCTTGGTTTATGAATTGCCTACAAGTGTCCTTAGAAATACTTTTTCTTTTTGATTTTAAGTATCTGTTTTATTGTCACTCGTATTTTGTACCCACACACATTTCATGGCAGCATGGTATATGTATTGGCCCTATCATACTTTTATTACATTATTATTTTATTTACTTTTTGCATTGTGAAGTATATTCTTAGGTAAAGCTCTTATGTCTTAGGGTGGAAGCCCAATCACTTCGGTGGATATTCCTTGAACTCTCCTTATTCACAAACAGTGCCTGGGATTCAACAAATATGGCCAACAAAGTCAATGAAACTGCAAAGAGCATCACACTGTTGTCAGTCCCACATCTGATACCCCGAGGTATCACTAGTTCTCTTTCAGTTGAGAGGGTTTTTTTTGTAAGCTAAGTTTTTCAGGACCTGTAGGTTGAGAAGGCGGCAGTGCAGCGTGGTGCTAAACAAGTTATAACAGTCTGAAAGCATACATAAATGGCAGTTCACATAGGAAAAAAAGGGATAATTTCTTGGATGTTTCAGTAGATCATTAAGATACTGAGATTTCTGATGACAGCAGCTACAAACCTGTGTTTTGTATAGCCTAGGGAGAAACACCTGATGCACTGCACATTTGGCTACATAGGTACCAGTCTGCAAAAGCTGTGTGTTAGAAGTGGGGTGTTGTCACTTGGGAATGAAAATGTATACATGTGGAGATATTCAGGAAGCACTTTGAATCACACAGTACTTAATTTTGTGCTAATTTGCACATCTTTACAAGCCATTAGTTATTGGGGAACCAGAGAGGTCTTGTCTGCATTGGTTTCCTATTCCTCTATTTTACCCATGATGAATCTTCTCTGTGTTGTCTGTGTTACATTCTCTGGGTATTTTATTGCTATTTTGCTACTTCTTTTGTTTTCATGTCATCAGTGAATTTCACAGTGCTTGATCTTCACAAGAAAATAAGAATCATGGAAAGGTAGTGCTGAAAACCTATTGTTTTTTGGGGTGTGCTCAGTTAGGAAGTACCCAAGATCTCAGGGATGGGATTACAGGTTCTGTGCCCAGGCTTGGACTGGGCTCTGGATTGGAGTGCCACTGTTTGAACACCAAGGGGTGCATTTCAAGTGTAATAAGAGCAGTTCTGCTACCATGAAAAGGACTTCTTGTCCACAGAACATCCCTGAAACAACTCTGAGAAAGTGATGGTCTCTCTCTTCAATCCAGCATTGAGGACATCCATGTTTATGGAGAGACTTTACCCTCTGGCATGCAGATATGGACTGCCATAAGAGTACGTGCAGAGTAAGTATCCTTGTTAATTGGGTTGTTGAATAGTTTCGAGGAGGTACGCACACCATCCATGGGAAACAAGGCATAAACCTTGGATATCTGCACACAGCATGTGACAGTGGATGTGAAGCTGCCTGGGTGATCACCAACCCATCTGGCTCCATCAGGGAGTTGTTAGCATTGGACTCCCAGAGTAAAACAGCCTCTGAAGCTGTTTTGCCACTTCTCTGACTCTGCAAGCGTTTGTCAACCTTGTGTGGCTGCCAGAGGTCAACCTGTTCCCTGAATACTGGTAAGACAGGAGAGGTATTCCTGCATGGAGTTTAATTTCTCACATGGGATAGACCCTTAGGGAGTGTACCTCTTATCTTCAGTCCTGACTGCTTGGAGGAGGCTACTTAAGGAGTAACTTGTTATTCAAAGTGGGAAACAGAATGGAATTTGTCCATTTGGTGTTTCTATAGGGAAAAAAACGTGCAGTTCTGAATACATTAAGCAGCAACACTGAACTGCAGAGAAGGTAGTTATAAAAAGACATGGAAAAGTTCTCCCTGACTGTTTAGGTGGGCTCTTCACAGCCTCATGGAGCAGTAAATGGTTAACACTTAGTTTATTTTTATGTCATGGACATGCAAGTCATGCATGGTGGTTTTCTGAGCCTTTTCTATAGAAACCTGGAGGTCCAGCAAATGACATGGGATCCCAGGTTGAGTAGCACAAGGTGTCAGGGGAATCAGACCCTGCAGAGGACGAGGAGCAAGGAGCAAAGGCTTCTTTATCCCCACATGTGAAAAGAGAAGGAGTGAGGACATAGAACAGCTGGGCAGCCAAGAAAGAGAGGTAAGAAAGGTGATTACACAAAGGTTGTCAACACTTGGTGAATGATATGGCTGAAAGTTTTAGCAAAGGCCAATATGAACACAAGGAGGAAACAGGCTGGTGAAAGGGAATGACAAAGTCCAAAGAGAGGCAAAGCTCAGAGGTTTTATTAAACCAAGGAAGAAAAGTCAAGTATATCCATCCCAGAGATGTGGAAGGGGTCCCACAGGGAACTGCAAATGAAAAGCTACCATACACCCAAACCTGATTTCTGTAGCGTAGGGGAGATTTGGCACGGTACTTCTGGCAGCTCGTACTGCCCTGCTGTGCTCTGCAGTATTTCCAGACCTCTTCTCCCAGTGCGGCAGGCAACGCTTTTGAATGGCATGCCCCAGCATGACTACAAAGCCGTTGTTCATGACGTTCCAGTAATGCGTGGTCAGACCAGGTCACCTGTGCTTAGCACAGCACAGACATGGGGAAAATTAGTACTCCTCACACCCCCCCCGGGACCAGGCAACCAAAAAAGGGTGCAAGAAAGGAGAAGGTAAGAGTGTTATTAGGAGAAAGAATTCCCCCATGCTCTGAGGGATGCCCTCACATGCTGTGCATTGCATTGAAGTATTAAAAGCCTGAGACATCCAGAGGCAAAGGAAAGAAGGTAAGCACCGTTGCCTTCACTTTGTTGGTGTGGACTGGGAAGGCAGAGTAAGCAAACCGTCCGTGCTCGGTTGATGTCTGAGTTTGTAACTGAAACTGCCCTCTGCAAGTCAGTTTGGTGACAAAAAGAGCTAATTTTTTTTTAGTGTGCACAGAGAAAATCAGAAACTCTCACATCATCCTATTGCTGCATCTTGCCTTATTTTATTTATTATAAAAGATGAAATAGCAAAAGCTTTGCAAAGGTCTTGTGGTTACTTAGCTACTCTGATGTGAGGTTGCTGAAAGCTGCTGTGTGAAATCTAAGCCACACACAGTTCAGAATTTCAGAAAAGGCTGATGATCCCAGGGTGGTAATGACCTGCAGCAGTAGGAGCTGCTGTTGTCCCAGACACTTGCAAATCTCTTTTTTTTTCTTTTCTTCTTTCCTTGTTTTTGCTCTCTCTCTCTTTATTTCCTTCTCTCCTTCTCTCCTCTCTTTCTCTCTTTCTACTTTAAAGATTATATTTAAAAACCTCTAAGGAAGTTCTTAGAACAGGTACAGAATTTAAGACCCTAAAGCTCCACCCCTGCCCATCAAGGGTGTGAGACCTCGCTTTCTTAAGCAAGAAAATGCACAAGGATGATACGGTTAAGAGTGTCCTCAGAACATTCCTCACCACCTGACCTGCCATGCAGATTTATGGTTATAAATAGACCACACACAAAATAAAAATATAAAATTGTCAGTTTAATGGTGTCTGACCATTTCACGTTCCTTCTTAAAAGGAGGAAATTCCTTCATGTGGAATGTTCAGCAAGAGCACCCAAAATAGGACCTTTTTTTTCCCTAACTAGCCTTGGCTTTGAGCTTCGGACTCTTCCAAAGCATATTTCATGTGAGGCTCCAGGCAGTCTCGCCCCAGTAACTGGACACTTGATTGCTTGGCTGGGTTGCCTATCCCAGGCTTGTTTGGAAAGACAACAGGTAGACAGACAGGCCTAGGACTGCGGTCCAGGGTCCCTTCCAAAAATCCAAGGGAGCTGTTTCCTCAGCCAATGTGTGGTCTAGTGACATTAATGAATTGCATTATATGCAGTGAAATGAAAACTAGTTTTGTTTAGGCAATGGTATCAAGAGATTAGCTCATGGGGTGATTGAAAGTACTGAGCATGAGTCATCAAGGTCTCACGCAGTCCTTTGCGTAATGACTACATAACCAGAATCGCAGGCTCATATGTGCTGAAATAAATAATTATGCCAAGGCCAGCTTATTGGGTATAACTGTTCTCTGACCCTGTTTATGAAGCCATCTTTGTTGGATACAATTTTTGCCAGTCACCTCAGAGGCTAAATAAAATATTTTTGCAATGTCTTCTGCCTGAAGCCATGGGAAAGCTTTGCAGTTCTGGAGGGATGGGAGCATCAGGTGCAAAATCCAAAATGCACAGAAGTTGAAGAACTCCGAAACCTGTGGAAAGGATAGAAGTGGAGAACTTCTGCAGAAGAAAGATTTGTAGCGCCTGCAAACATGGAGAGGCTAATTTCTAACTTTAACATCTGTACCCCTTTTCCTGTGGGGATAGACTGAGATTGTCACAGAACAGAAGAATCAAAGGCAACTGTGTCAAATTCAGGAGTTCTTGCTACTCACATCCATCAGCACGAGAGGTGCTAGCTAAGGTGGGACTACTTAGAATCAGGGACCTCCTAAATTCAAAACTGGCCCCAAATAAAGGCCCATGTCCCAAATGCACTTGGGGAAAAGGAGGGCCAAAAAGGGACTGCACAGTTATATTTTCATGCTCATGCTGGAAAAGAACATCCTCTGTTGTGAGAGGTCCCATGTATGTGTTAGGATGTGAGGATGATCGTATATTAGTTGCATGCACAAACCAGAACAATTTCTCAGGAGAAAGGGAGGGATGAACATAGCACCCTGGTAAATCTGTATCTGCCTACCTGTTGATCTGTCTGTAGGGTCTGTATAAGTCATCCCGCTTTTGTGCATGATGGGAGAGGAGAGCTATGACTTTACAAGGATCTTACAGGTCTTTAGGAGAAGCCCTTAGCCACTTATTCCAGCCTTGGTCTCCTGGATTTCAGGATATGCTGCAAAGCCCAATCTGGAAGTAACCTTTGGAGACTTGAAAGGTGTTTCAGCCTGCTGGGTTACAGAGATTGATTGACAGATAATTCTTTGGGTGGGAGGTTACACGGAAGAGATGGTTCAGTATAAATGCTTTGAAATGTGTCCTAGAATTCCCTTTGAGCGAAGAAAAGCTGAGGTGTTATCTTGAACAAGGATGTAAAAGTAAAAGAGGGTAATCAAAAAGGGACACAACTGGCTATGGCCATCTTGGATGGCAGAGGTGGGTTGTCCCCACTGTCTGACACAAATCAGATGCAGAAGTGCATCAAGGTCCTTTTCTCTTCTGGATGACAATATTTTATCTATCTGTTCTCAGATTAGGAGCAGAGTTTCATTGCTTATACAGATACCAAGGCCCCAGTCTCTGGTGGGATTTCGGAGCACTGCTGCACTCTCGATGAATGAGGGTCGTTCCTTCGTGGTTCCGTATAAAACCCCTCATCTCTCATCATGAAGAAAGGCATCATCTCTCATCAATTTCCACCTCTGATTGTCTCTGCTGGTCATTTCTATATATTGTGTCTCCAGTGAGCAACCCAAGCATCCTGACAACAGCCGAGATGTGAGCTACGAAAAAAAATGTGTCTTGGGATTTTAATCTTCCTTGGGACATTTGCTTGCAAACATCTGCCTGTTTGTGCAATCTGGCTTCTTGCGGCAGAAAATGCGTTCTTCAGAAACATTTTGATGAACCCTGGGACTAGCTTGCCTCTGGCATGGGTGGTTTGTGTGTCCCCAGAGCAGGGGGAGGGATGGGAAAGGGGGGTGGCTCTGGCAGATGCAGGGAAACTAGCGCTGACCTTCTCGTCATTTCAGGGTAAGATACTAGCAGAGGGTTTCCCTTGGGCTTCATCCACACCACCCCTGCCTCTCTGCACTGACAACGGCGTAAACAACAACGGCTCTAAAGTCAGACAACTTGCAGCTGCATCCTCCAAGGGAACATGTTACTGAAGTCACCTTGCAGGTTGTCATGGGCAGAAGGCAGCTGAAGGCATGTCTGGTCAAGAGCAGGGCTGCCTCCTTGTCCCACTGCAACTCAACTCACCTGCAGCAGCTCCTGCCAGCTGCGCTCTGCGCTCCACTTCCCAGACAAAATGCACCACATAATACACCAAATGCACTGCGCTCTAGCTGAGGGGCAGAAACCCTTGGCAGCAGTTGGGAGCTGGTGAGCAGGCTGGTGAAGGGGCAGATGGACTGCTGCAGTTGTCCTCTACCGGCTCAAAATCAGAGGGATGATGTCCCAGCCAGGGCAAACTGAGTGCTAAGTGATCTCCTACACCAACTAACTAGTGATAGGATGAGAGGAAATGGCCTCAAGTTGCACCAGGGGAGGTTTAGATTGGATATTAGGAAAAATTTCTTCACTGAGAGAGTGGTCAGGCATTGGAACAGGCTGCCCAGGGAGGTGGTGGAGTCACCATCTCTGGAAGTGTTCAAAAAATGTGTGGATGTGGCACTTCAGGACATGGTTTAGGGGACATGGTGGTGTTGGGTTAATGGATGGACTTGATGATCTTGAAGGTCCTTTCCAACCTAGTGATTCTGTGATTCTGTGATTCTGTGATCAAGGTCATAATTAAAGGAGGACTTGAAGACTCACCTCAAGACAGGCTCCAGGGAGCAGTGGCGGCAGCGGTAAGGACTGGCTGGAGAAGAGCTGCTCTGCAAGTTCCCTGCTGCCTCACACCATTCATCTGACAACAAGTTTCTGTCCCTCCAGGCTGGCTCTGAACGATGCACCACGGCATGGCTGCTCATCAGTCCTGCTGTCCTGGCCAAACACTCCTGCTCACTGCAGTCCTGGATATCTCGCTTTGCAAATCTACTGATGAGATCAAATTTTGTGAGCAAAGATTTATCTGGCTTTTATGAAAGTTGGGGTGACATACATCATTATCAAGAATTTCACATTCCCCCATGGGGTTTTCTTAGTGCCTTCAACCACTCGCTGCTGAAGCTTCCCGAGTTGCACAGAATCATTATTCTCATTTTACAGATATGGCACCAAGGAGAGGTTAGGTAGGGGTATTCATTTCCCTTAACTCTTAGAAATCTAAAATGAGATGTCTTGTTCTAAGGCAGTCACACTTACCTTCCATTAGAGTGAAAAAGGAGAAACTGGTGCCTCCAGGGGAAAATTCATCTGACAGACTGACGATAACCCAGTTTAGGAGATGCATCACCCTCTACTATGTCTATCTAGCCTTTCATGGATGCAAAAACAATCTGAGGGTGACTAATTTGCACCATGGAAACTGATGATTCTCACCCAGACTCACTTGCTGAGCCCCCAAATCCTCATCCTTATTTTCCAGGACCGCTCAGTTTCACCTCAGCACTCAGCACCATGCCTGAGGTTTCAAGACAGGCATTTAGGCTCGACTCCCAGCTCGCTCAAGTCAATGGCTGTCTTTTATCTTGGTAATAGAAACTAGACTGAATACAATACTGGAAATATGGAGAATAAGGATTTGTGTGGTCTCAAACGTTAAGTGAAACTGCAACAAACAGAACCTATTTCAACAGAAAACATCTGCTATTACACAGCTGAGTGGTTATGCTTTCGGTCAGCGCAACACACTGCTTTGGTGCTAGTTTCTTTACCGGCACTACATTGGGGTTATTCTGTTTTACTTTGAGATCTGACACAGCCTCTCGTGTTACATCAAAAGCTAGGAACTGTTAGCTTTGACAAAATACTCACTTGGCTCACTGCAGGGGAGCATGGATTTACTCACTGTGGAAGGAGAAAAAGGGAACGTTTCCCTTTTTATGTTTTCTGTCTTCTGCTTGGTGGGATGTGTTGGCCTGACAGATGCAGGCATGGAGGCTCTTTCTTCTCCCCCACAGTGTAGGGCATAGTTGTACCTGTGCCAGGATCCCTTGGATGGCTACATCACCCCTGTGGCTTCGGGGGTGCCTTCTGACAAGAGTGTGAAAAAGCCCCTGAAAAAGACCCAGCTAGGCAGATGTAGTGAAATGAGAAACAGATTCTGTCTGATTTGGTCATAAAATCACAGCCAGTTCCTAAATAGCCTTACTGTTTACAACCTGCCTGCAGCTTTTGGTCTGTCTTCCTGAAGTTACTGTTGATTCTTACCAGATCCTTCTCTTCCACTTAGCTTGGACTTCATTCCAGAAGCCTTTTCCTTCCTCTCTGTCCATACACAGGGGTGGGAGATGTCTGTACTGCTGTGCCTGCTTGCTCCCTGCCTTGGCTATTAGCCCTGGATCATTTGAAAACAAAGAGATAATTTAAGCCTTGATATGGGCACCTTGCACCTTCTTTCCAGTTAGAAGAGCTCAAGAGAGTAGGCAGAGTGAATGAAGATACAGAGAACACACTGCTAAATGGGCAATGGTTGCGTGGTCCAAAGATGACAAATCATGTGAAAATTTAAATAACTAACATCTGCTCCTCCTCAATAGTTCCCGCTCACAGTGCCCTTAAAGTATGGGTCAGGTCTGGGACATCAGCAAGCCCAGCAGAAACATTTTTATTTGCTGGGAAGAGTTCAGTGACAAAGAGTTGAATTGAAAGAAGTGTTGAAATCCAAGCACGGGTGACTGTTGCCCTGGCTGAATGGTTGAGTAGTGTGCCTGGAAAAGTGAAATGATGTGCAAGTTTTCCCACCATCCTCCCAGCTGGAGGAGTTTTTTATAGCTCTGCTCTACTTTTGCATTTTTCAAATGGCAATGCCGAAAACATCAAAATGCAGATTAACCTGGAGAGCCTTGGAATACAACTTCTGATTGTTATGAAGTTCTCTTTTGAGGTTAAATTTCAGTTTCAGCCAGGTGTCCTCTTTTATGCTGCTTATTTTTACCACGACTGAAAACTCAACGGTATTTTTTTTAAATTTGTTACATATTTGGGAAACAGGGAATGTTTGTAATTTACAAATCTGAGTTGCAGTAAACCAAGTTCAAGAAGACTCACTAATCTTTTCAACACATGTGGATAAAACACGTACTTTCAGTAGATAGAGAAGTATTTTATTATTTTTTTCTTTTGTGCACTGCAGAAAACAGCTGGCCTACATCAGGGCATGCAAACCCTGTTCTTACATAAGGATCTGGCAAGGCAGACTTATAGTTAGTACATAGAGTCTAACTTGATTAGCAATAATTAAAGCTGACTGAAGATTTTAGCGTTAATATGCAGACACAAGCTTGAAATGAAAATCAAAGACTGAGACTATTCCTGTTGTATCTCATTGGTGCAGCTGCTCCCACCAGCTAGAGATGTTTCATCCTGCCCTGACAAGAAAAGCTCAGCTTTATCTATTGAGCTCCCTAGGACATGGTTCATCAGTCAGGGAGGAAATCATCAGGCTCGTTCTGATGACTCGCCATACGCCTGGGCATTCCCTCTCTCTTCTGTCCCAGTAGACTGCAAGATCTTCAGAGCACAGCCCTTCCTGCCTCTCTCTACCACCTCTGTGTCCTCTTCCTCTAGCTCCCCTTAAAGCAGAGCAAAACTCATCACAGTGATGGTCTGTGCTGGGTGACTCGGGGTTTTTGTGGCAGAGACGGGGAGACACAGAGCTTTCCTTTTTCTGCTCCCAGAAGGAGCTTTCAGTAGCTCCCTCTCTTCCTTGACACAGGGATGCTTACCCTGCCTTTCTTTACCACTGGCTCTTCCGGCTCTGTTTTTTAAGCCCAAAACAAATCAGAATCAGCTTTAATCAACTTTGCCCACCCACAAATTGCAGCTTTTGTTTAGCTTGCACCAAAGCTTGGTATGTAAAAGGAATTGCAATCTGGAGCTGTTTTTTTTGACAGTATTTTCTGCTCTGTTTGGATAGAAATACGACGGCACCCTCTCAGAGGAACCGGCACCAAGTGCTGGCTTGGGTCCAGTTCTTTGGGGTGGTTGCGTTCTCTGACACACAAATGAACGGTGTGCTGGTAATGACGAGCTGCATAACTGATGAGTAGTCACTGCCTGACCTATGAGAAAAGAGCAGCACCTTCACCTACAGGTAATGCAGAAATGAGCCAGAGGCACCATCCTCATCAAATAACGCTTCCCACTGACAGGCAAATGGCAAGGTGAGAAGTTGCTCTAAAAAATGGGCTCTAGCTAGCCTGCTGAGGGCTGTCTGTGAGGTGGGCTGGAGTCTTTGGTGCCTGGGGCCCATCTCCTTTGTGGGACAATCCCAAGTTGGTGAGGAGGGGAGGTTTCTGAAAGAAGCAGCCTCCATGGACCTTTGAATGAGGCCCGTCGCGCACAGGGCTGGAGATCATCTTTTGTTTTGTGCCACCCCAATACCTGTGGGCTGCTTCATGCTAGGTTCATAATTAGGACACTAACTTCCTTTGGCCAGGTGGTGATTCAGGGCAGATGAATCAGAAAAAGATCCTCCCAGATTTGCCATTCTGAAGAACAATTTTCTTCCACAAACAACAAGGAACCCACTTATCTGCATTTGAACTGCCTACAGCAGGCTCTGGTAGTATATACCCAAGAAGGGGGTTTCTTCACCAGAAAGAATTTTTCTGGGGAAAAAGAAAGTTCTACCAAAAAATTAACTCACTAAAAAAAAATTTTTCTGTTGCTGAAGCCCCTGTGGCAGAAGCAATGATGCAACGTGTTGGAGGCACTGTAGCCTGGCTGGTTCAGAGCAAGGTTGTTCATTTGTTCAGTTTGTTCTTCAGGGTAGCCTAAGGGAGAAATCCTCAAACACCCTCCAGCTTGTCTCTCTCACTCACACACTTTTTGTCCCAAAAAAGGCAGAGCATTTGGCTTTGTGTCACACTTTTTGTATTCAGCCCCTGGGATATATGAAGACTGAAATGTACACAAAGCTATGGACTTCACTGGTACTATAAGAATCAGGCCTGCCAACTTGATTGCCTGATTTATTGGCCATTGCTCGGGTAAGAATGACCCTAGATGCACTCTAGCTCTGCAGCAGTCTTGTCTGCCTGGCAGATGTGGCTTTGTGATTAAACATGTTGTGTTGAATAGCCATGAGTACAAAGAACTACATGAAGGAAAATGATGAGATCTTTCCCGATACAGCCAAGGAGAGACAGCCAAGTCTGCTGACGTTAAAATGGAGTACTATCAGCTTGCACCAGCTGAGCATCTGGACCTCATGATTTCCAACTTTCTCCGGGTTGTGCAGCTGTAAAATTACATTAGTGGAGTTAGAGGCATCTGTGTTATGAATTTCAGCTGACTTACAATAGGCAAGGATCTTTCCCACACCCACTGGAGGGGTCCATGGACTGCAGCTGGAAACCACTGACGAATCAAGACTAGTGGTTCTTTACTTTGACTGACATTAATACTAATCCAAACAAATGGAAGACTTCCAATTTCACCCAGAGTAAAAGGGAGACACCAAACCCCATTATTTTCTGTGGCTCTTTGTTCACAGAGTATTTTTAGTCTGGTTGATGATCTTTTTATATATCCAGAATGTTTAATTAAATGCGTTCATCAAAGGAAATTTTTGTAGGCATTACTCCATCTAGCATGTCACCTCCTTGCAATGCTGATTTTACATGTCACTCTGGAAATCCAGGCATGGTTTTATTACTTTATTTTATTACCAGAGTTCAATAATTTAAAAAAATCGTCACATCCCTTTCTCATTTCTGAAACCAAAGCTCTTCCTATCCGTCGTCACTACAGCTCTTCCCATCTGTGATCACCAGGGAAGCATGCAGGAGAAGTGGAGAGAGGAGCCACAATATCTGCTTAAAAAAACTCCTGTACTCTCAGGACCCTGCCTGGAGGGACTGAGAAGAAAGGTGGGGACAGACTTTTTAACAGGGCCTGTTGCAATAGGACAAGGGCTAACAGTTTTAAACTAAAAGAGGGCAGATTTAGACTAGGTATGAGGAAGAAATTTTTTCCCAATGAGGGTGGTGAACCCTGGCCCAGGTTGCCCAATGAGGTGGCGGATGCCCCATCCCTGGGAACATCCCAGGTCAGGTTGGACGGGGCTCTGAGCAATCTGCTCTAGTTGAAGATGTCCCTGCTCACTGCAGGAGCGTTGTACTGGATGACCTTTAAAGGTCCCTTCCAACCCAAAGATTTTATGATTCTATGATTCTATGAGGTAGTTATGATGCAAGAGGTGCTTGTTATGCCACTCGGTGCTTTCCAGACTGTGTTTCAACCCCAGATCCTCATCATCTATTCCCTGGGCTCCTATCAGGTTGCTGAAGTGAAGCCCTGTAGGATACAGGGGTGATCATTTCATTGTGCCCCTCAAATCTCAGAGTCCTGTTAATCAAGAGGGAGGAAAACTGTCTGCCTGGGTCTGAAGCAGAGGGGATGCACAGAAACAG